>NC_086296.1:13945619-14137526 GCF_963924245.1 Chroicocephalus ridibundus
AGAGCAGCAACTGCCCTATATCTGCGGAGAGCTACGAGCCAGGGTTTTCTGAACACCATGCCAGGCTTAGTCAGGGAGAACAACAACAAAAAAGTGTGACAATGAGAGCAGACTCAGAGAGGGCATTTCAAAAATTAAACACACGCAACCATTTACTGTACACACGTATAAACTGCCAATCTGGCACCGACAATCTAAAAAAGCCAAGACTAGTGAAACCAGATGGTCGAAACATGGGATCTCGTGCCTATCACCACCAGCTTGCCAGTCTGAATACCACCAGTGTGACTAAAAGCTGTTGCTGTGACTGAAGTCACTGCTATTTGTTGGCTCGCAACTTGGCTCCGGTGAAACAAAGCTGCTGCTTCTCATTTCCAGCGGAGAGTTGGCCCGTGCGGTGTAAAACCCTGGATCGCATCGCTGACCCCCGTCTTGAGTGAAGGTCAAATGGAGAGCGGAACAAGAACTCGCTGTCCTCCCCAGAACGCCCCAAAGCAACAATCTGACAGAAAGAAAAAGACTAATAACGACAAAAAGGAAAAATGCCAAAGGAAAAACAGGAAGAGATCCCAGGTAAGAGAGCACAGCCGCCAACGGAGGAACGGCACACGGGCTGGAACTGTCAGATGTGCCTAAACCTACAGTAACTGGCTTTTAATTCCCACTAAAAGGAGTTCTACAACTCCCAAGTGATTCTCTAAGCCTCAAATTTACTGGAGAAATATTTAATTGACTAGCAGCTACTGGAATACGAGAGACAGAAAACATAAAGAAACTGTGTTTAGGAACTCCATCAATAATAAAATCCATATAAATGTTTTTCACTTCATCCTGTCAGGATGCAGCCAGTGACTGTATTTAAGAATAAGTAAATAATTTCCCAGATGATTTTGTGTAAATTAATCAAATTACATGAGAATAATTTTGGGCTAACTGAATTGCCGTAAACATAGAAATTTTGATCCACACAAAATGCAACTGGCTCAGGGCAGACGCTCAGCACCTGGCAGGATCCGGCTTGAACCTACCTACTCCTTTACCTTGTTAAAGCCAGAACCATGTTCATTCTAGGTTATGCTCCTCTAAAACATGGATTAGATAAGCTGCCGCCAGACTTAATCCTCTTGGCCCTTCGTCTGTTATGATATATACAGATACATCAGTCTTTTAACCTTAGCCAATGATATTATTCCCATAAGTAATTCCTAGTGTAGTGCCTTTCTCTAAAGAACTATTTAGGGAAAAGTTCTGGGTAATAACATGCGATGAAAAACACTTCTCATTACCTGCTTCAAGTTTCTCAGTGCAGACTAACCCCACCTGAGCCCATTTCATACTCCAAGGAGATCGTCAGTCTACCCATCATCCACCAGGATAGCAGCACAAATACCACACCCATCTCCAAACACATCAAGTTCCTAATTAATACTTTTATGTGGGAAATCTGGCTGTCCAGACCTCAAGAGCCTGTGTTTTTCTCATCTTCTATCAAAAGGAGCACCCTGAGCACCCAAGTCTAGCAGCAGTCGTTAGTCATAATTACCTTCAACCTTCACTGCGAGGCCACCTCCAACCTACAGAGCAGAGGGTCTACAACACAGACAAGTTCTAACTTCATGTGGGTTGCACTAAAACCAGCTAGATCAAAGCTTCTGTGCCATTTATATTTAGTAGTGCTTGTGCTGCCTGATTGCACTGCCTTTTCTGGAAAGGTCTGAACTTCACCGCGTGACTTGAACCCCAACAGCAGGGGGGCGCTAGACTATAAATTCATCCCAAGACTCAAGCGTTTCCTCAGCGCTGTAAGTCTAGGTCAAACACAGAGCAAAACTGCCTGCTGCCTCATTTAAATATTCAGTGAACACTGCAAAGATTAACATTTCCTCTCCTGAATATCTAAATATTTGCCCACAATCCCCCTGCTAATGAGCAAAGACAAGTGCTGGTAAGTGGCAAGCAGCATTAAGCCTAGAGTCAATCAAACGAGTACAACAGGCCCTTCAGCACCACCACAAGGCCCACGCGAGTTACATTCAAAGCTGGTGGCTTGCAAATGGCCCTTCTCTCCCGCTAACTCTCCCCCCACCGCACATCCACACACATTCCTCCCTCTCCTTTCCTCTCCACCCCCTTTTCCGCTCCATAACCCACTTGGGGGCATAAAAAACTGGTACTGAGAAACCTGCCAACTGCTTTAGACTTTGGAACACAAGCTCTGGTCTTGTCAGCTCTGAGCCTTCCACACAATGGAAAACATTACACATTTCGCTAGCTAACGACCGCGCTGCTCATTTACATGTCGTAGGCAAATACTAACAAGGTCGCAGCCAGAAAAGTGCGGTCAGGAGCTGCTACTGCTCCTGGAAAGAGGTTAGTGCCTGGAAAAGGGCTGCACGGGAAGCTCTTTAAACACCTTGGAACATGTGCTAAGCTGCTGAAGTATGAGGTGTGGTGACAGCAAGGTGTTGAAACAGCGCTTTTAAAACCTGCCAGTCATCATTAACACATCTCCGCAGAGTATTGGCAGCCAAGTCAAAGCCAACACCTAGAGCATCTTCTTGAAGGGTGGGTGGGGAGAACGGAAGAGCAACGGAAGAGGAAAGGGAGCAGGTGTGGGGAAGACAAAGGAAGAACACAGAATCTTACAGAGGGGGGTTTCCCTCTTGCTCTCACCCTCAGAATTTCCATCCTTGCTTCACAAGGGGGCAATGGGGCTGGCAGCTCTTCAAGAGCCCCAGTGTCCATTGGCTGGGCAACTTGCAAGAAAAACCCTGAGCTGTCCCCGCCTGTTTCCTCTGGGAGTATCTGGGACTGTCCCTGTTGTCCTGGCTCCTCCGGGGACCAGGTGTCCCTGGTACTAGTGGGGTTTGTGCAGCAGCTCCCACACGGCTAGGAGCAGCATCCTTGGAACCTCTCGTGCCAATGGCACTCCCACATTATTTCTTTAGTGAATCAGTTTCAGTGAAAGACTGAAACTAGATTACTCGGGAGCTGCTGAGTAGCCAGTAAAGAGTCGGCAGCTTGAACCAAGGCGACCAGCAAAAAATTCTTAGCAACAGGGGGACAGGCTCAGACCAGTTTAGGGGCACTGTCTCTCTTACGTGGCTATAGACGGTACCTGCCCAGGCAGAAAGGAGCTTCCACTTGCCCGTGTTCAGGCACCCCTTGTACACTCATCCAGGTGACTCCGCTGCCGGCAGCACTGAAGAGGAGGAACGCCATGAGCACAGAAGAATCCATCCACGGCTGCCAGCTGGAGATCCAGGGCAACAGCCATGTTCAAGTCTCCCGTTCTCCTATTACTCCTGTGCCTCCTGCAAAGAGACACAATCTAAATTCTGGAATAATATACACTTGCTACTTCTTTGTTCAACAGAATTTGTCCAAATTTTATTTTGACAAAATTTTTATTAATATTCTTTCCAGTTGCATGCATCCTAAGATTAGTTCCAACTTTCAAAAAAAAAATCTGACTTTATATACGCAGCTACTTTAGAGAAGACCCAAGTCATCAACACAGACAAAACCCTGGGCAAAACTGCAGCAGCCGTGATCGCTTCCCCAGCATGAGGATTTTTTTAAAAAAGTATCCAGCACTGTGAAGTAGCTAGATAGGAAAGTTTGTGTGAATTAAAAGAAAACAGCCCCAACTAAATATAATTCTCTCTCTTAAGAGTCTAAAACTGTATCACGCATCAAAATCTTAAATATTTATTTGAAATTATGCACCCTACTTATTCCATATTCTAAACCTGTGCAACAGAGAGGCTGTAATTGTAATGGATTTAATAAAAGCTATCATATTCCATAATTCAGCAGGAAAGATTATGCATAGCCCCTAGATGCAACTAAGAATAGCTAAGTTTCTTCTCGTTGGTGATTGTTCTAAGAACTAAAAGAAAAAAATTTATACATCTCTCTCCTGCTCTTTTTTCTCCCTAAAGTATTGAAGAACCACCATGTCCCACTGATGTGCAGAATGCTCTGTTCCCCTCTCTTTTAGGAGCTTCAGAGCAGTTATTTCATTAACCCTTAACACGCACAGCACTCCTCAATATTCAGCATTGTTTACCCCGAGGTTTCCAGGAGGTTGCTGTAAGTAAGTGATCACCAGTGTTAGCCCGGTTCTCCCAAAAAACCACGTCCTCTGTGATTGTGTTGCCAGTACATTTGCTGATTTTCCTCCTGATCCCGTAACTTTTGGGCCCATGATCCAAACTCAGACAAATGTGACAGAGGGACAGACGTTTCAAACAAGTTTCCCAAATGAAGGCAAGGCAGTAAAACCTCCGCAGCTTCCCTGTCACGAGCAGCGGCCGCAGGTCCCTACCCAAATGCTCCAAACAACACGCTTTATGCCTTGGCCGGCACCAGCGTGGCGGGGGACGCAGCAAGGACAGAGATGTCACGAGCTGTCTGAGTGTCAGACACAAGATACAAGTCCACGGGGAAACCAGGCTTCATTAAATCTGCTGCTCATGCAAAAACTTATTTCTTTATTCATTTGCCTTCTTACTCGCTTAGACTTAGTAAAACTGAAGCGCTACATGATAAAAAAAGCTAGATTTTTAGAGACATATCACGGGGGCTAGGTACCAAATTACCTTTAAAAAAAGCCTAAGCCGATGTGACTTGCTTAAAGATACAGAATGAATTATTGAATCACGTCATTCGGCATCCAGATTTTTAGCAAAATCACTCAAACTTTTTTGTTAGTTCTTATCTTACCTGTGGATAATCATTACCAGAGAAGAAAGGTGAGAATAAAAATAATTTAAAAAAAAAAAAAGTAAAATCCCTTCGTTAGAGCCAGGGAGATGAAAACTGACATCCAACTTTCTCCTTCTCTTGCTGTCTCTCTTACACTCGCATAGGCTTACACACACACCTCGTAAACACGCTCCATCAGCTTGATGGATATATGCCACACCTGTTCCCAGCCCCCTTTAGGGAGGTTTTCCTCATTCATCTTCGAGGCAGGGACTGTCACTTCGTTATACGTCTGTGGAGTCCTCAGCACAATGAGGCTGGGCCCTCTAGGCACTATCATGACAATAAATAATCATAATTCAGGAGAGCGATGCTTTCAAATCCCAAACTTACATTCTTCAGAGCTTCCCACCACACATACATACGCACCCCCCACCCCCCCCTATTTCTGAATTTGACCTCTGCTCTCATTCAAAGCTGAAAACCTCTGTTTCTGCAGGGGCTCAGGTTCGTCGGGGGATTCCCAGAAAGCCCACTTGGGCTCAGTCTATTCCTGCGAAGCCAGGTGGGACGGGACGGCCATTAATCTGTTCACACCTTGTCAACAAGGGGCCTGATCTGAACACATCCTCCTTTAGCTTTAGGAAATTACCACAGATGATGGCAAGGAGAAACGAAGGGAAGCTGTGCAGAACTGAAGAGACACCGAGGAACGTCTCACACGTGAACAGCTCAGGACATAACTAATTAAAATACTGGGACAGGGCATGACTGAGAGGAGTCTTTCCCTACCTGTAGATTTTGGGCCACCCTCAGAACTTGGAGGGTGGTTGTTAGCGACTCCCAGAAGAACCATCGTCTCCTTTTTCCCTCCAGAGAGAGACGATAAACCCTGACGACTTCAATCTGACTCTGCCCCCGTAAATACGGAACTGGTGCTGTGTCTGCTTCAGCAACGCCTTCACTGCACCCGGCAAGTCATCCCCTTCCTCCCCTCTCCCCTTAATTCTAGCGTTATTCTCCTCCCCTCATCTGCTCTTTTCTCTCTCTGTTAAAACTAATGGTTTTACCACATGTTGGAAGGCAGCAAAAGGAAGTGGTGAAGTGACAAATGGGAATGTTCATGCTTTAATTTATTATGACAATCGTGCCCGGGTCCACAAAGTAAACTGAGTCAACAGAGGACGACTTTGTGCCAAGTTATTTATCCACTTCTCTAACTGGGGGATCTTTTTTTCCCTAGCCAGCCATGAGACTGGTTAAACTCATCAACTTTATTGATGAGCAGAAGCAGCAGGGAATTTTCTCACAAAATATGCTGTTGTTGAAAAACTTGGACTCATCCAAACCAAAATCTCTTTTTCTAGGAATGGTTTGGTGTCGCTAAATTTCCAGACCCAAGGGAAAAGAAAAAAAAAAGACAAAAAAAGATTGGGGGGGAAAAAAATCTGAAATAATCAAAACATGCTGCTTGAACAGTCACTGAAGACATTTGCTTTTTGTTCAAATGAGCTTTCTGTGCAGTTTAATTAAATTTTGAAATGTTTCATTTCAAATTTTTCTTTTTCTCAGCTTTTCATAGAGATGACAAAACAAAACATCTCAACCGAGCAAAACTTAACATTTTTTCCATTTACTCTGTCAGCACATGACATTTTTCAGGCTTTTCACCCCAGTCTGGCACAAGACAATTTTCCAGCGTCTCCAAATTTCCCATCCAACTGTACTCATGAATGCATCCTATTAACCCCACTGAATGTTAGCCCAGCTACACACAGCTATCCAGTATGACCGGTGGACAAATTTCTCCAAAACCTCAATTGTTCCTCTTTGTACGAAGGCCACAAGACCAAGCTGCTGCCCGGCATACCAGCAGCGGAACAAGACACTCGTTCCTTAGTGCCTCTGTCTTCTTTATTTCTCAAGTCATATGAACAGTCGTTTCTGGGGAGGTTCAGTTCAGCCCAGTGTCCTGTACCCAACTGGGACAGTCAATGTCTAGGAAAGCCTTGAAGGACAAGACAAGCTGCAGAATGCTCTTCCAGCCTCCAATAATTGCCACTTCAGTTTTCAGAGGCAGAGGAGGTTCCTTTGGATTTAACTGCCCTCAAAAGACCTTCTTCCAGGGAATTTATTTTTTTCCCACTTTAACCCCCGGGTTTTTGTCTGATCGTTACAGTAAGACCAATCTCACAGCATATTACCAGGAGCACCGTACTCAGTGGAGGCCATGGAACGATTTCCTTCTGGCACAACTAAGCTCTCAGCTAACTGCAGCATCCAGTTTTCAAATACTGCTTTTCAAGGGAAAGGCAGAGAAGAGTGGATAAACCCCACAGGAAAGGAAAAGAGATGCTGAAGAACTCTGGAAAACAAAACCTACCCAGAGAGATTGGAAGAACTGCGCTTCAGCAGCGTGCACATGGAATACGAGTGCGATGCCGTGCAGCCTTTCACTCACAGCCTCGTGCTGCTGAGTGGGGACCTGCAGGATACCCCTTTAAAACCTTTCCGTGTCTTTCCTACTGAATCACATTCCAACATTGTGACACAACCTCCAAAGTAGCATTTTAACAACCTACAGTCAAAACAAGCAGGCATTGTTTGCCATCCTGCTTGTACAAACACCCTTGCTATTGAGCTGGAACGCACCCACATCCGTGTAGAGGACACCAGCACTACCAGTATGTATCAGATACGATAGAGGAGAATAGAGCTTTGATCCAACAGGTATATCGATCAACAGCACCAGAGTATGCCACTGCAGACTAAAAGTCTCCAAATAATTTCTGTGCTTCCCAATACTTTTTGTTCAGAGCTTAGAAACATTTCTGTTGTGAAGCCCTTCCTTGCTATACTGGAAGATGCTATATTGCATCTGCTGCTGAGCCCACCCTGCAGTGCTTTAGCAACCGCCCTGAGTAGGACCGATCCACAGATACGAGGGTCATCGGTGGATTTTGTTTCTTGATTAAATAAATTTTGGCTAATAGGCTTCAAATCATAATTCATTAACACGCAGGACACACAGTAATACATGCAATGTGCCCGCAAACAGAAAGGTAACGGAGTCGCACTACCAGATCGATCAGTCTTTGTGGAGATCCCCCTCACTGCTCCTGCCTCCCAGGCCGATGTAAAGCAAAACCAAGTTCAAGGGAGAACCTACATGGTCCTTCCATGTACATACATGTCTCTGTTTCATCTTTAATGGGAGGAGGACAGTTTGCATTTGTTGAAGCTTTTGTTTCAGATAGGCTGCAGAATCAGGCAAATGCCACTTAGACCATATTTTCAAACTTTTCTTCAGATCTGTGACAGACAGAAATCTGTGGGCATCTGTGGGGAGGGAAGGAAAATGAAAACTGAAACATTGTTCTGAGATTAGAGGTAAGATGTCTTCCATCTGCTGTTGGATTGCTACAACTGAGCCAGTAAACTCCACTCCGTTTTATCATAAATGGAAAGAAACTGGCATATCAGACCATCCTTCATCTGACCTGTTCTGGATGGCTCCGTTAAGATAAATTGCCTTGGAAATGGCTTTTTCAGCACTGCCAGTGATGTCATCCCAGAGGAAGACACCAAGACCGTTGCTGTCCAAATCCGGACAGGTGGAACCCAGCCGGGTGCTGAGGGTCTCAGGGTCTGACGACGCTCCAGGCTGGGCTGCCACCAACTCCTTCTCAGCATCTTCACAGAACCCCCAGAGCACCATCCTCAAAACCAGCCCAGGACTGTTATTTAGCACAGCCCTAAGACAACATTTGTCTTTCACTGTGTCTCTGCAAAACACCCGTGCCACTGTCCCTTCCCACAGCTGTTTCGTGAATGTTGCGATATGCAGGTCTGATCTGTATTAGGGATTAAGATGAAGTGTAACACGGAGGCAGATTATACAGCAACTAACTAGCAAGAGCCACGCTAGTGGAGTAGGTAGACCCTGGGTCCGATCACAAGTGACGACCCATTCTCAGTCCCCTGTTATCGTTTGTGTAACTTACTGTCCTCTGGAGGAGATGCTGGACTTCACCCAGTCGATTAACCCGTTGCCCAGCCTACTGACCTGTTTCTCTGGCGCATGCGCAAAATGGCAAAGTTTACCTTCGGTACAACTTCTCTGAAGTTACAGCTCATATGGTGAAAAAGCAAAACACTGTAATAAGCTTTGCCTCCCTCCAATAACACTAAAGAGTTATAGTTCATAACTTCCAACTGAATTCATTGTACAGCCAAGCGTTTCTAATGAATTCCCCTAATGATCATGCCCTAATGTTTGACTTCATTATGTCACTTCAGCAATAGTTAAACTACAGAAGAATGTGTCTTTCTTTCAGTAAGGATCACTCAACGCTCGCCCTTCTCTTGAAGTGTACAAAAGTGTTGGCCCTGGGGAAGCTTGCTCCTTCCCCAGCCTCTGCCAGAAGGAAGTGCCGCACAGAACAATATACCCGAGCTGGGAGCGGAGGAACTCCCAACTGGTCTTGCCCAAGCCTTTTCCTAAAAGGTTTCTTTACTTCACATATCCTAAACAATACCCTTCAGATATCCCAGACAATGCCCAGGAAACTTAGCTACTCAAGTCCTTGCCTCCCCATCAGGATGGTGCAGAAATGCATTCCTGGCTATTTCCAGCTTTAAAGTGCTGAGATAGGAACGCTCTTAACGCACTTAAAGAGTTTCTGTAAAAAAAAAAAAAAAAAAAAAAGAAAAAAGAAAAGAAAAAAACCCACCACTGTAGGGTTGAGAGACTCAGAATTAAAGATGCTCCTGACATTTTTTCCTGTGCATTACTCAGCCCAATCTGTTTAATGGGTCTTCATCAGTGATTGTGATTGCTGATTCGTGCTGGCGACATCATTCAATTGGACATGGCTTTGAAGCAGAAGAATAATTATTTCCCATCTTCCAAAAGACCATTTAATTCATGCTCCCCAATCTCTGGGAACAGATAACCCATAGCCCTTTTAGTTCATTAACTCTCCGGGGCTGTCATCAAAGGATTGTCAGCTGCTCAGGCAGAGGGTGCACAGTGAGGAATCTGCAGAAGAGAGCAGTGGCTGAAAGCCCGCAGTGTCCCTTTTACCCCTGGGTTCAGCATGTGCATCTCCTACCACGTACCCTGCAACATCCAAATAGCTTCCCAGAAAGGAGGGGAAAACAGGGGGAGTCACACATGACTCTTATTACCTCTCCCTCTTTCTTCTACCAGACCAGGATCAAGTCTGCGTAATCTAGCAGCTGCTGCGCTAAGGAAAAACTCAATGCCAACACAGAGAGGCAAAGCAAAACCAGACATCAACAAAGCCCTGGGGAAAGCGGTGGTGATGGGATCAGCAGAAGCAATAGCTGTGCTGGTGTTTGGGATTCAGCAGGATTGGCTCGGTGGAAGGATGACTCTGCCACAGCTGCCAGGGAAATCCAGCATCTAGACAGGCCACACCTAAGGCTATGCGCTCGGGATGGACCACAACAGAGGAGGTATCTGAGCTGGGCCATCCGCAGCAAATACAGAGGTCAAGTTAAGTAAAATCTGGCAGAAGATTATTTTCTTATTTTCTTTCCTCTCCCACCACAAATATCAAGATGATTTGAAAAAAGGAAGACAATAAGTAAGTGACAATCCTGATTTAAGGTAAGAGTACAGGCTCGTTCTGGGAAAAGCCACGAGCTCTGAACCCAGCTCTTACATAGCGTTTCTCAAGGCTAGATTTAAAAGCACTCAGCAGAGGAGGTAAGTGCCATCGTTCCTCCTTTGTGAAATGGGGGAACTGAAGCTCCAAGCGACAGGAGAGAGCGCACACAAACACACCCGAGGCCTAATGGCAGGCCAGGCACAGACAGCGTGTCCTGCACCCTCCTCAACATTTGTCTCTTACCTCAGACACCTCTACCCCAGAATTAATTTCAAGCCCTAAGTGCACTTGGAGCTTTTTCTGGAAGATGGGAAATGTACAGACGTTGCAGACAAAAAGCTCCACCTCTTTCGGATTATGAGTGGAAAGAATTTAGCTAAGAGGCTTCAGTAAATCAGCCCGAAGCCTCCCTTCCTCGGTTTGTATTATTTATCTCCCTATCCCCTTGACCACACTAAATTCTTAAAGGCATCTTGGCAGTATGAAAACACAGAGGGGGAGTTTATTGAAAGTACTAAACATGTTCTAATTGTTTTCTCCTGCACTACTCTGCTAAAACTCACTCTGCCACGAGCGGAAGCAGAGTTCGACAATTACCGAGGCACTTTGAACAATCTTGCCCATAATATATGGAAAGTGGTGAAGTTCAGCAGCGCGAGGACCTCTCGAATTCCTATCTTTGCTTTGCAACCATTTTGCCATTCAAACAAGACTTTGTCTCAACTTCTCCAGCACCAGTAGAAGGACAATAACCTTGTGTCCCTAATCACAGGATACTGCGAGGTTCACTTAAACAGTACTTATTACAAAGCTTTGAAAATGATAAAGTGCTATATAAATATTCAGTTGGATTGCAATTAAATTTTTGGCATGCGGTTTACATGTAAGTGCAGAAATACCATCAATAAAAGTCAATACATTCCTTTTTCCCTTTCTCTCACTCTCTTTCTTTGACTTTCTTTAGCTATTCCCCAGATCTCTGTCAGTGTTCGCTGAATTTTCATAAGGGAAAAAATTACTTCCTAAAATGTTCAAAAGCTTTTCCTTGGTTTGTTATTAGAGCAATTATCTAGCATAACACAGTGAAATAGCACAAAGTATTCTAATGGGAAACAAATGTGCCAAAGAAGTGACCAAACTTGGAATCTTTATTGAAAAATGAGGGGAAAGCGATTAGTTGAAGAGGCAGCAACGGAAAGATTTTCCACCTGGCCTTGGGCAACAGATCAAACAGACCTCAAAAGGGTGCTATTTATAATTGTTGTCTGGCTGTCTATGGACCCCTGTCTGTCTGTCAGTCTGGTCTGTTTTCTCCCTCCGCCTCCTCTCTGCCACGTGTCCTGCCCGTGAGTTGTTTATACGCCGCGCTTTCAGTAGTGAGGGGATCTGTAAGTGTTTGAACCCACAGAAAGGATGCTGATCTCACACCCCTCTTACTCCAGGACACCTCCACGGGGTGCAGTGGAGCTACACTGGTGTAAGCAAGTACACCAGAGTGGTCAGACGCTGGAACAGGCTGCCCAGGGAGGTGGTGGAGTCACCATCCCTGAATGTGTTTAAGAGACCTTTAGATGTGGTGTTAGGGGACGTGGTGTAGGGGAGAACTTTGTAGAGTGAGGCTGATGGTTGGACTCGATGATCCCAAGGGTCTTTTCCAACCTAAATGATTCTATGATTCCATGATTCTAAGTAGAAGTCTATGTCCCAGACACAGGTTTCTTTTTTCCCCACATCTGCTCAGCTTCTTGCAGAGTGCAGAGACTTTTGAAGTGTTTGCATTGCTACAAAAGCAGACAGACACAGTTCACCGAATCGTATACAAGGTATAATATCTTGTCTGGTCATTTCTCTCCAATAAAATCAGTTCAAAGAGGAGGCAAAAATGTTGCCAGATCAAGAAGGTCCGATTTCACCTCCACTTCACTCTGGTATAAATAGCTGTGCAATTTGTAGGTCAAAGGCCCATCAATCCCAGTGAGTTTGCTTCGGTGTAATTCAAGAAGCAATTACATTTTGCAAATATTGAGATGATTTATAAGAATACCCAGAAAAGTTTTAGGACCTTTGGCACGATAAACAAAGGATGTGAAAGAATGACAACAGCAATTTCTCACTACTCACTATTACCACTCTCCTTTAACTGTTTCACTTATTCAATTTAAATTGGGGAATTAAAAAAAACCCATTGAGTATCTAAATCCTCAGCTAGTATAATTTCTCATAGCTTAATGGAGGTCTTTGGAATGATAATCTTTTACAGCAACTGAGGGACTGCTTTTCTTGTAAGAGGTAATAAAGGCTACAGCACAAATACAAATGGACAAGCAACTGAAAAGAAGGTCCGAATCATTAGTTTGCAAACACCACCATGGGCTAAAATTCAGTCCCATAAGCCATCCAGGAAATACAAGCAAGGAGAACATTTCTATCTGAATAGAAAACAGGATGATTTAGCAATGGATCTGTGAACAAATAACGGGCAGCACATTGGCAGCGAGCACTATTCTTAGCAAGACATTTGGCCATGCTAAGAGATAGAGGCACACAAAACCCCACGAGCACGCCGTAGCTTCATTAACCAAAATAGGGACTTTTGAAGTTCAGACATGAAAAATAAAGTTTGATTTTATCTCTGTTAGATTCCATTTGCCCAAAGATGTCCAAACCTCAAAAGGGGTCAGATGTTCAGTTCAGATAATCACACAAAGTTTGGGTGTGTAGTTGAAGTCTATCCAAATTATCCCAGGCTCTCGAGGATGAGGGATGGGAAACCTCGTAAGAAGAGTTAAAAGACACCAACAGAAGCTTTCTGGTACATTCTGCTTTCACTCTCATCATAAATACTGCAAGAGCAGCCTTCGCTGTGGTATTTTAATGTTTCCAATCTCCAACTTGCCTCAGCCCTACTTAGAGCAACGCGTTTCTGAGTGCATACACTCTTCAGGTAAAATTCGGTGCCTTTGTTGGAGAGCACCGTACAGCAGGAAGCACCTATCCCCTCACTTACCCTAACTCCCATACAATCACCGTCACCCATCCCAAAATGATAAAGCCTCAGATATATAGAAAAACCTCCCTGGCAGCAAGTGCTGGTGTATCATTCAGCCTCATCTTCTTTGCCTGGACAGCAGAGCCAGATGAAGAGAGTTTGGCCAGATTTTCTCCTGTACACTTGCAAGAAAGGGAATGAATTGCTGCTTACCTCCATGCACACATCCAGCAATTGGGAGCTTCTACACCCAAAGCTGCCTCAACTGGGCTTTCCAGAACACCAGTGGGAGTGAGGCCATGCAAAGTGGTCCACCGGGACTTTGAGAAATTGTACCAGTCTGGCAAATGTACTGGTGGTCAATGAGACAATGTTAGGGTTGACAGCAGCAGATGTAAAAGGGATTTTGCATTCTTAACCAAAAGAAAATAACATGTTCCAAAATCCCAAATCGCGATCAAATTGCCATAAAAAATGGCACAGTTTTGTTTAACGTTTAGCACAGAGAAAGAAGAACAGTTTTACCTCTTTAGTTCAGCTTTATATTTCTGCAGTGCTTGGGACACTAACTCAGGGGAGGAGGACTCGGTGGTAGAGGAGTCCCCATGAGATGTATGACTTCAACTCTCATTAGCTAGAGAAAATGGAAGTGACTTGCCTGTTGTCACACGCAGCAACTCAGTGGTCGTCAAACCAAGAAGCAAGCTCTTGTTCTACTTCCCATCCAGTGTTCCCTTCACGTAAACAAGCTGCATGACACCAAGATGAAAAGTATTTACTCCAACAAATCCATTATTAGATGAAGCTCACCTGTAACAAACCTGTTCTGAATTTATTCTGGATACACCTCCTGAGGGTACCTCTATGCCTACAATGGGCATTCAAACAGTGGAGTTTAACCGAAGACGTCATCCTTATCAGAGAATCACAGAATATCTCAAGTTGGAAGGGACCCATAAGGATCATCGAGTCCAACTCCCTGCTCCTCGCAGAACTACCTAAAACTAAATCATATGACTAAGGGCATCATCCAGACGCTCCCTGAACTTGGCACGGATAGGCTTGGTGCTGTGACCACTTCCCCGGAGAGCCTGTTCCAGTGACCAACCACCCTCTCAGTGAAGAATCTTTTCCTAATGTCCAATCTGAGCTTCCCCTGAGGTAGCTTCATTCCATTTCCTACCACAGGAATGACATTCTGCACATCTCGCCGTAAGGAGCAGGACAGCCAGACCAAAATCTGCCTTGACACACACAGTGAGCAAATGCCCCGTGCATTGTAAGTACGGGGGTAAATGCAGCCCTCTGTATATTTTATTGCCCATTTAAGTATTCAAAGAAAGACAAAACTCTGCAATCAATCTCTGACCTCACAAAATCACTCTCTGAATAACCCCACTGCGGAAGAGACTCCAGGGATCAAGATTTCTGGAAAAGAACCATCCCATGCTCATTCACAATCTTTCTTCAGTTACAGGCCAAAGCCTGGTTTTGTGAGTAACCTGCAACCTCTTTATTACGTCTTCTCCTTCCCTTATTGACAAGCCCCAAGCCCCTTCTCCTTTCCCCAAACCCAACTTCGTAGCCTCCAGCCACACAACACATTCTGGAATATTTACACATTCACGTCTTCCACTGAAAGGTGACTGCATAGGCAGGGTTTTCCAGGAGACAATGGCTTTATTTTCCTCTTCTCCTGACAGAGTTCATAATGGGAAGTAATATGTTGCATGAAGCACAATGAACATCAGCAGCATAAACCCCGCTGGAAACCATAAATCTTGAACACATTGTCTGGATTCTTAATTCCAGTCGCAGGAAAGCAGCTATGGCTGTGTAACTGGCTGAGACGCTCAGACTGTCTTAATCAGCTTTCTGACCCCTCTGTGTGTTCTACACCAAAAAAAATATATTTTTTATAGTTCTTAGAATGACTTTGGAACAAATGAGAATGCTTATAGAAGAGCAATAGGGCACTCAGGCCGGGTGAAATGCTGTGAAACAGCCCAGGTAATGCCAGTGACCAGTGAGTCCTTCTGTATGTAAAACGGGCACTTCCCGCTTTCCTGGTCATCTACTGTTCATGTCAAAGCTCTTTCATTTCAAGCCCTTCTCCTGATAGATCTACCTTTTAAACTCATGCAAGACCATCACATCTATTTACCTGTGTGACCTCAAACCCGAGCTGCACTCGGGTCTTCCTAAGTCTGCTACAGTGAAGAAATACTCCATAAGAGCAATAATGTACATTAAGACACTCCACTGGAAGTCCGATAACCTGGAATCAGGTCCAAGCTCCACCACAGACTTGATGAGGACAGTTGGCCAAGAAACACAGCTTCTGTTTTTCTTCAGACTCCCCCTTTGCCTCTTGTCTATTGGGACTGCAAGCTCTGTAGGACAAGAAAAATGTTTCCCAGAATGTTTACTCAGCAGCCAGACTTCATCGGGGTAGGGGCTGAGAGTTACCATCTAATGCAAAGAGCCGTTATCTAACCAAGCTGTCTTCAACCTGCTCAGGACAGTGATTTACTATCTGCAAGGGAGGTTCTGGTAGAGCGAACATATTCTGAACTGACTTCACACAGAGACCATTACCTCATTTGCTGGAGTCTGACTGGATCAGGAGTGCAGACAGCAAACCTTAAGTAGCTAACTAACTAAATAAATAAAGGAGCAGGATTGCAGTCACCTGTGAATGTTTGTCTTCAAAGAAAATCTCCAGCTTCCTCTCCCGTTTACGGCCATGAGAAGGAATAGCAAAGTCCAGGGAAAGAATTGTGAGTTTGTGCCCAGTTTTCCAGTTTTGCTTGTGTTACTGGTTTTCCACCATAGTAGCATACATAGACCCTATTACTGTTGATAAGAACGTGAGGAGTATAAGATTAATATTAGAAGTATCTATGTTTTAGAGTTATTAATTGTGGGGTTTTGGGTATGTTGAATAAATCTGGCAGCTTCTACGCATGGGTCCCAAAGGACATGACAAGCATTCACAAAACATGTTCCTAACACTTTCATAAATGAAAATTTCATCGTTGTTTCCAGGAGGTGTATTTAATTGAAAGTGTGACCGCATGTGCATGGAAGTCAGGATTAAGTTCAGGAGTCACCTCGCTGGTCTTAGCCAAATCAGAAGCAGGTAATAACTACCTCGTTATTATCAGATCTTAACGTAGGAAACCAGGGGAACAATCACCTCAGTTAATCTGACCTCCTGCACATCACAGTCCAGAAAATCTTCATGAGTAACTCTTGTAGAACATCTCCTCCAGAAAGGCACAGAAAAAGCCAGAAAGTTCTAACAATGGAATGTCAAGAAAAAAGAGAACTGTCACTCTACTGCCCCCAGCAATAATTCCACCTTAGCCCGACTTTGCCGTGGGACGAGCGCCAGCCCCTGTGGGCAGAACTAAGGCTATGCTTTGCTCAGAAAAACTGATCAGGGAACTTGGAGGAGAAAAAGACAACTTGCTCTCAACTGGAAGCAAAGACTGAGGTCCCTCTGCCATGGCTGTGCATCAAATACTTGCCAAGTCCAGGAAGAAAAGCAGAAACAGACCTCTAAAATTCTTCCACACGCATACAAGGCCCAGCAGTTACGGAACGGGAGTTTTCCAGCATGCACCCAACATGTTCTCATTGCTTTTCCTCCTTTCCCTCTGTTACTGGAACCACTGAAGAGCTCCCATACAGATTCACTCACTGGTAGGTATTAGCGTCTTCACACTGAGTTGCTACAGGTTTTCACTCTTCCTTTCCACCATCATTTATTTAGCAGATATGCTTCTAAGAAGCAATACATAAGCAGAAGGGGCCCTCATAAGAGACCAGTGAGACAAGTACAGTCCAAGACCCACAGACACAGCAGAGAGCTGCCTCCTTAACAGTTCTTTCCAAGCCTTCCAACCATGCTCTCGTCGTAACTCACAGCAGCAGCGCTACATGCTATTTCCATCTTTGATGGAAATGAACCCTGCTGGGTTACATAAACATGCATAGCTCAAAAGATGTCACAAGTCTGACCTCTGCCTTTCTTTGCTGGATTTCTCAGTACATGACGCTGGCTGTCGAACAGAATAAATGACGGGATGCACAGAGAGCAACATCAATGAGACCAAAGGAATTCTGGCCAAAAAAAGAAGGCAACAAAAGACTGTGGAAATGATCTAAGGATGTCACTTGGCAACCTTACGATTATTGTCTTGCTTTGTATGCATTGGTTTTGAAAAGCTGTTAATTGTTCACGTGTGCCATTCGAGATTAGAAGACCATTTGTTTTGGTATCAATGGAGACAAAATCTTTTTCCAGCCTTTCCAATAAGAGGGGCAACACCATCTTTCTACTGGGCAACGTCTCTTCTTGTGTAACTCCACTAAAACAACGAAGTTTTATCAGTCCATTTTGGTCCATTGTTTTCATGGGATTACTGCCAAAACTGCGATAAATGTGCTGCTGTCGCTAGCATCTCTGGTGTGAGTTGCAAGGTAAATAATGCTCCGACACAGTCTCCCTTTCAGACAAACATCTGGATTTCTACTGATTGCAATTTAGCTGCATAGACAATGAAGGCATTATTGTTGCAAAAAGCATTAGAGGTTTCTATAGCACTGGCCATATTCAAGTGACCTTCAGCAGAACCAATTTTAAAAGGTGGTTTTAGAGCACACACAGAAAAAAACCTGAGAGAGGCACCTCATCGCCGCTGCTTTCTATGGCACTTACTGGAGTGAGGTTCTGCTACATCAGCTACCAGACAGTTCTATAGGATTTAGTGGTGAATATAGCTAGTCCCTGGAGGGTTTTATAGGTCTGATACATGGAAAAGAACAAAGTCTTACAAGTCTTGATGCCAACAAACATACATAAAGAACTGATGAGCCAGTACGAGGAATGCTGTACAGCTGCTTCGTTTGTACGATGGAAACGGCCTTCTCCTGGAAGCG
Source organism: Chroicocephalus ridibundus (assembly GCF_963924245.1). Taxonomy (NCBI): domain Eukaryota; kingdom Metazoa; phylum Chordata; class Aves; order Charadriiformes; family Laridae; genus Chroicocephalus; species Chroicocephalus ridibundus. The sequence continues at coordinate 13,963,902 of NC_086296.1, forward strand.
GAGCCTCATGGCCTAACTTACAGAGGAGCGGCATCAGGGGAGTTCATTCCCCATCACCTGTTACAACTGCGCTGACAACAGTAGCAAGGTCACTGCTGATTTTCGAATGCTGTGAATTCTGATCTAATTAGGATTGGACTGAGACCACCAACTCCCTTCACTCAAGTTACAGATCAACATTCATTCATTTTTATCAGGAATCCCACCCAGTCACCACCCAGCCATTGCGTTTGCAGCTTTTCAGGGAGTTCTTTTCGTCCTTTCTGTATGGAATAACACTGAATCAAAGAACTCTATTGAACACCTCATGTCTGACCCATGCTCAGATAGTAAACTTTACAAGAGAAATATGTTGTTTCAGCTGTGCTCTTTCTTTTCCTTCCTTATTTCGAGTTTTTTGCGTAGATGTCAAACATTGAGGGCCTCCCATGTGCTAGAGAAGGTACCGCTGCAGTGCCAGTGCGGCTGTTGGCAGGTCTCCTCCCTGGGAATGGTTCTGCCGTTCGTGCCTGGTGTTAACCCATGGCTCTCAGCAATCTCTAGCGTCTGTATGTTTAGCCTCCTCATTTTTCTCCCAAGACACTGCTACTTAATTTCTATCTTCTCGACTGCTAACAGTAAGGCTGTTAGCCCTATCCCCACACCCCTTTCGGTTCAGCGCCTTGCAGATGTTTCTGACCAGAAAAAGACCTTTGGGGACTTGTGTCTAAACTTCCTGCCGGGGTGAGAAAGAGATAAAAGAACTGGCCTGATTTGGACTGCTCTAATTTGATTCCCAAAGAGGGAAATCCCTTTTCATTTAATGCATCCTTATCGCCCCAAGCAGTGCAGCTGTGCAGTGGAATTAACCTCAGGAGCATCCTGCATGGGACTGCCCATGACTGTACTTTCCCACTGCTTCTCTCCCACCAATCATGAAAAGATGTGGCTTTGAGGTCATTATTGGTTCTAGCATGAAAAGGAAGCGAGATGTCAGCATTAAAACATAAACCATCTTAACTTATCACAATCACAGCATGTTGTTAAGTCTTCAGCAAGTGTTTTTCAACTTCACGCTGAAGTTGTGAAAGATGTCTTCAGACTTCTATAGTACTTTAGAGGGACTATGAAAGGGACTACCATATCTACGCATCGCTTGTCTGCCCATCTAAATGTTTTCAGGTTCTGCCTTTAAACGCAGATTTCTGGAAGACCTAAGCTGCTGCTAAAACAGCTCGAGTTATTCTTTATGACTTGTATTTTAAAATACTGTGTAGGTCCATTGTGTTAGCAGCACATAGAACCAGATACTTTAAAAAGAGTCTAGAGCAGACGTCATTAAAAAACAAAGAGTGTGGTTACTCCCCAGAAGCAAACCCCACTCTTCTGGTTTTCACAAACATTATTCTTACCTGTGGGGTGCTTTGCCTTCACATTTTGCTTCTTCCTTCACAGTTCAGTGATAATCCTGGTTCCCGTAGCGAAGCACTCTTCTTGGAAAAGAAGCATATCATACCGCAGCTCTAGCAGGAAAGACATTTTCTTCTTTCTGACACACTCAGTGGCAGTCACAGCTCCCAGACACAGGGTGGGCCACGCACAAGTGAAGGAAGAAGCATCTGGCTGTTCAAATTTGGGACATTTGTAAACCCTGGCTTAGCAGGATCAAGGGTATTGTGGAACCACATCGACTTTGAGCACCACAAACGAGGAATGCAAGACAGTAAGACAGTAGAAACCAAAGTGAATTAACTGGCAATGTTTGGCTTAAATTATGTTAATGCCACAACGTCAGTCTCACATTTTAAAAAATACACAGTCATCTGTCTCATTATGTCTTTGAGGGAAGCAGAGCAGGTAGAAACAATAATCACATCAGGGTCAAGAGTTGAGATTGTTGTCATTCTTTATAGTACTGTAGTGCAAGAAGCAGCAACTGGGACGGAAGCCTGCCCGCGCTAAACACCAGAGAGACCATACCCCAAGCAGACAAGTGGGGAGGGACTAGAGAAAAAGGGCAGAACGTCTGATAGGTCTCAGGACCAATAACTCATTCCACCCCTGCACCATTCAGCCGGTCTGCTGCCGTCCCAGGGCAGAGGAATTAGAGAAGGACACACCTGGTTCTCTTCCCAGATGAACCCATTTCATTCTTTTTTCTCTCAGTCAAAATACACACAGATAGCCTTTCTGCTTTAATTGCATTTTTGGGGAAGGGAAAACACACGCAGTATTTTGTTTCCCATACATTGCTGTGTTTTTGCCAGTTGGGGGGAAAAAAAAAAAAATAATATCCACCTTGCGAAAATAACACCTTGTTCCTGCACATACTGGCACTTGCACTGCTTCCGTGTCATGTTTGCTCTGTCAAAACAAGTTTTCCTCGCCCCTCAGGGTCAACCTAGCTTTTGAAAACCAAGCTGTCGTCTCCAGGCATCATCACTAGCAGTAGCCAGATAACAGACTACGAGTTCACATTCCAGAATGGTTATGACTCGTGATGAATGAGCCAGCTCCGAGACAGAAGGAATTTCCTACAGGTTACACTGACCTTCCAAGAAACATGTTTGTCTGACTTAGTGAAGGCAGCAAAGAGGACACGTTAGGCCAGGCGGTTGAAGGAGGAAGGGAGAAAACCCTAATTACAACAGAGGAGATAGTGTACAGCACAAATCGCTAATGACCAGTGGATCTGCATCTGTTCCCAGAATGCTGCAGGTGCCTTGCCAAGGTCTAAGTAAAATAATAATACATTAAAACAATATAAAGAGAGTAATATGGTCTTGCTACTGTCAACAGAGGAAAATTGAGGTAAACACAGCAGATTACAGGACGATAAGGAAAAAACATGCTAAACGGTATGATGTTTTATGGCTAAATGTTTGGCCTAAACACCACAAGCATCAGGATGACAAGACACCACGGTACTCAAGGCTCACCAGGCTCAGTCTTCACTCTGCACTGCCATAATCCTGACTCTAGAGCCACCCATGGACTCCCTACCCGAACTGGGAACCAGGCTTTGGTGCACAGAGAAAGCCAGAACCTATATCCATCGCTATGCCATTTCTGCTGCAATTGCAGGCTCGGTCCCTTGCTTTGCTACCTTTGGTGTGTTTGACTGCACAGCAGGCCAAACAAGCGATGAAATCTATTCCAAATGTTGCATTTCAAATAGCCTAGTCATACAGCGCTTGTTATGAGATTATAACTAATCCATCAATTGATAGTATCTACATTCCCAGGATTTCAGCTGCAGCTCGAAACCGTTCAGCATATCTAATAAGCATTAATTCACCATTTATCACTAGCACTTGTAACCATTGCATAAGTATGAAAAATACAGCCTTCCTCCATTAGTCAGCCTAATATATATTCTGTGAGCCCCATCCCTACCCTGCTCTAGGTAGAGCCAGCGCTTGAAGCCCGATGTGAGTTTTCCAGTTCCTGAGAGGTCCAGAGAAGGCCTTTTGCCATTTTCTGCAGAGCTCTGATAAAGAAGCCCCGAGAGAGAAAAGACTCCATAAAAGACATCGCACTAAACTATAGATGCTGTTATAAACTTGGGACAAGATACTCAGAGGGCGTCAATCTGCATAGCTCCACTAATCCTGCATCAGCTAACAGCCTGACCCTCCTCATTCATCAGCCCATTTATTTGAGACAATACTGATGCAGGAGGCACAGAAAAATGAAAAATTATCTTTAGGAATGGTGAGTTTATCATGTTTAGTAAAGGCTGAGCTTTTGCCAAATTAAATTTACTTATTTAACTGAGGAGAGAAACGGACCTGCTCTAGCCAGCTGCAGAAGTTGTATGTAAGATTTTGAAATCTGCAGAAATCTTTAAAACTTGAGAGAAAATAGGAAGGAGAAAAATTAGGAAAATATTTTCACTTAAAAATTCCATTTTTTCACCCTTTATGACTCAGTAATTGTAATTCGTTGCTGAATGAGAAACATGCTGAGAAAAAAGTTCTGACTGTGCTATTTTAGGATTTCCTTCCACAGCAAGAAAGAGGGAGTGATAAAAAACCCTTGAACTTCAATAAACATCTCCAGGGGAAAGTTCAGATCTGTTCTCATTGTTTTCTGACCTGATGCCTATAATGACTGTTTTTAGTTTCATATTTAAAAAAAAAAAAAAAAAATCCTTGTTTTCAATCAAAAAAAGACACCATTAGAAATAAACAGACTTTTTGCCCTGAGCAAAGTTTGTCCTGCAATGCAACACAGTACCTAGAATCCTTGAACTTCCTCCTGGAATGAATAACGGAAACCACTTTTAAAAAATATTAATGTGCATTTACTGAATGTATCTTCAGGAAAGTTGATTAATAACAGCAGTGATGGCATATCACGGTATATTTGTGATCACTCTTCATCTTTTTGCTGCATACTGAAGCATTCAGCAAGGTACCCTCTTACCGGGTATTAAGTGACCACCTTCCCCCCAGACTGGGCACTAGGGGACCTGCCCATGCCGCTCTTGCTCCAGAGAGACACGGAAAACTCTACGGCGTGGCCATCTCAGTATCTCTCATTAGGTTCCTCACAGAGCAAGAGGAATGAATGTCTGGGCTGTGGTTGTGCTTATTCTCCCTTGTTATCTCTCTAGTTTCTGCTTCATCACTTGCCATGGTCAACAAATATCCTCTAAGAGATCTCTGCTCACCAGTGAAAGGTTCATTTCAAGTCTTGCTGAATGAGGAATACACAGTTTGAGAAGCTTACCCTTAGCCCCTCTACAACTTGGAGGAAGCATCAGTTTTTGAAGGAGGCCAGATGTTTTGACCCTGAAGCAGCAATAGCCCCGCAGAGACCCCTGAGTCAAGTCGCTCTATGCCACAAACACTAAATATAGCCAGCTCTTAGTAATACTGAAAAAGGCTCTAAAAAATGAAACTCTAAAATCATGACCCAAAGTGAGAAAACGGAAAGGATGAAAGGCCAGGATGTTGTCCTTACCCCTAGAAGTCACGCTGCAGCACGGCATTCAGGTCAGCTATGTTAACATCAATTTTTCGAGTGCTGTAACTATTTCCACTCCTCTTGACCCTCAAAGCTTCTCCCCCTCCCCACACACTACATCACATCATATGACTAATGAGTTTGACCCTTCTTCAACCCCTATCTGCAGTCTCTCATGGCCCCGTCACCGTTTGCTTCCTGCCTTTATTAAATCAGATGGGCTGTGTGTGCTGCGAGTCCCAGAGCCAGAGGAGCACAGAGAGACAGAGAAATAAGGGCCATCCTCTGCGAGCCTCCAGGGCTGTGTGCCTTCTATTTCCTCCTGTATTGCTTCATGGACGTGCCACTCCATCATTTTTTCTCACTCTCATGACAAAATCTCTACTTCTTTCTACTAGAAGGAGGAGGAGAGAAATGCAGGCCTCTTCATAATGTCATTCTACATTGCAGGACTGCATTATGGGTTTTCCAAGACGTTTATTATTGCGTCGCCTGAATTTAACATGGATGATTCCTTCAGCTGCTGTCCCTTTCCCCGCTCCTCATTTCTCTCTTCCTTTCTCTGTAATTTCCCTGCACCTTTCACATTTTTATTCCTTCTGCCTGCCTAACCCACTCCGACCATTTCACCCCCTCCTAACATCAGTCCCCCATCTCTCAAAGGGAGATATTACCCAATCTCTGGCCACTGGAGTATTTCTAACATTTTTACTGTGGCTTTTGGGGACCTTCTTTGCCTTTTATCTCACTGTGCTGGGATGGTTAGCTCACTCTGCTTTCTCACTTGTATTTGGATGGGACAAAGATTGGTAGAATAATTCAAGCTAAATACTTCTTTTGGAAATTACTAGTTCTTTCAAACAGAAAGATTCAGCAGAGATGGGTTAGTCTACCTCATCTCTCATGTAAGCTTTGAGGTCTGTTTGAGCCTTGGCGGATTGATCTACTCGGACTTCTGCAGAAATGAGGACCCGAGGACTTCTACTCCTGGTCTCACTGGAAGCTCTTGGAATGCCCCTGATGATGGTCTCAATACCTGGTAGTGAAGGTTTTTCAAATCTGGGTATTTCATTTCTAATATGAACACAACCAAGTGTAAAAATATCAACATGCTTCACAAAACCGGAGTTACTTCTTTCTGCACAGCTCCAACACAGGCAACCCAGCATTAATACTTCTCTTGGTGTTACAGCCCAAGACCATCATGCACCCGAGGACAGCATTCACCTATTACCGGTCCTGACAATATCTGACAGTTAAACATACATAAGTGAGAGATTTGTGTCACCCATTATAGTAAGTGGGACTTGAAAGTAGATCCTGGAATTGAATTCCACACTTTCTAGGGTGGCGGATGTATAAATACTGCATGTAAGATCAATAAATGATTACTAGCTCTGTTAACAAGTGGCTAATGTCTTGTTACAGACTTTTATAGAGTCCAGTTGGTCAATAGGTTGCATTTAACCATGACTTATGATCACCTGTATCACATAATAACCATGCCTGTAATATGCTTACACAGTCTATTCATCATGCATTAATCCTTTTAAATTTATTTATGAATATAGTCTTACTCTAATGTTTCACCAAATGGAGTACTAATAACTGGCAAAAGAAGAAGAGCTATGCATTCTGCAGCCATGTTTTCCCTAGCCCAAGGAAGAGATTTTGAATCAGAGGCTCAGTTCAAACCCACTCCTGGAGATCAGATCCGAAGCATTAGTTCAGGCTAGGAGTATTCAGAGACTCCTCGAATTCAGTTAGAGGGAACACGGATCAGCCATCTCGGAGAACGATGACAAAGGAGGAAAAACACTGAGATGTTTCTGGGGAAAAAAAAAACATAGACCACAAAGGAATAAACAGAGCCACAGAGTCCAGTGATGAAAGTAGTAGAAACGATTGCAAAATCTCTGTTTAATCTCTTTGGACTAGAAGCTCTGCCTGGAAAGCCTTCCAGTGCATATGTGCAGCCCCGTAAAGCGAGGAGCCATGCAGCACACACAATGCACCCATGGCAGTGGAGAGAACCAGCCCCCTGGGCTGCACGGCTTAAGGATGAAGCTTTTTGCATACAAAATATCTCCTTGTTTTATGAGGTCCAGCTTGTACCTGTTGATTCGCTCTTACATTTGGAAGGCGTAAGGACTGGATCCTGAACTGCTTCATCCCAGTAATATATTCCCACAGACAGAACAGAACAGGTTCAAAACCTCAGTAAGCACCAATTTATATTAACGTTAGGGCCCTCCACACCCTTCAGACAGCAACGGCATTAAAACACAAGACTTGCTATCCACTGTCTTCCCTTCATATTGCCAGCGTGGTGAATGTAGGTATCAGCTATTGTACACATAATGGTGAGAAGTGTGAAGTCTTGCCTATCATCTTAAAAATCACGCAGTTAAAGGGTATTTCAGAAATCCTTAATGGGATTTTCCCACCACTAAACCCTGTGCTCAATGGTACGTTTTAATAAGAGCAGAATCAAAATCTCATTTATTGACTAAGAAGGCTGTACTGAGGGTAACATTAGGGGAGGCTTTGCCAGAGAAAACAGAAGACTTAATAAGAGAAGGGCTCAAGAGTATTAGCAAGAAAAGTTGTGAGCTGCCTACAGGCTTTTTCTCTTCTGGTATCAGAGTGGAAGAAAAGCCCCTGTGGTTGATTCATTATGCCGTTTCATTTCTTCATATATAATTTACATGCAATGTAAATACCGTAAATTATTATTTCTGGATTGCATTTTTGGGCCCTGATCCAAAGCCCACTGAAGCTGAGAGAAAAGACTTCTAGGTTGCAAAAAATCAAACATTGTTGAGAAACAGGCCTATTATATGCCAACACTCATTAGAAAAGAGTTTACATTCTAGCAAGGGTTAAAGACTCAGGCCCCCGCTCAGCAAAATGTTAAGTACATGCTTAACTTTAAGGTTACACTCAAATCCCAAGTGGATCTAAAGCACATGCTTAATTGCTTTGCTGAATCAAAGCAAGTACAGATTTTTATCTGAATTTAACTGCAGCCGTAATCTGGACTACCGGGTGGCTGATACCACAACCAACTTTCTCAAAGAGCTTCGGAACTTCCTTATTCTGGATCCATCCAGCCACAAAAAACCTATAAGGAATAATCACAATGACTAGAATTGTTTTCCAAGTTCAGGGGAAGAAAAAACATGAGTGAGTTCTGTACCCGTTTAGTTCTTAGATGAAGGCTTGCATCTGTTTTTCTTTTACGTGAACTTCTTTGCTCATCACCGCTGTTTTGATTTTTCTCATCACCCACCGAGCTGCTCCAAGAGCTCAGTGGGTAAATCCTCCTACCTCAGGAGCGGCAAAAACTCCTTATTTGGGTGGCAAAGTGAAGCCAAGTGGCTGAGATGTCTGTGCCTTATGATCCCAATAATCCAGTGTTGGAACAAGATGACCTCAAAGGTCTTTTCCATTAAAATCTTACAGACTTAACAGTTCTTTTGGATACAAAGCAGTAATTCAGATGATGCTCATGGCCTATTCCCCTGCTCCTTTGGCTTACCTTATTGTCCTGCACCAAGGTGGGAGAATATCTTCATGGACGAAGGGATTGTCTTCACCTCCCTAATTCAGTCTGATATACCCAGTTTCTCCTTAATTCCACCCTCCTCACACTTGAATTGAAAGGCGACTTCACAACCTTTCACCCTTTCAACGCTTTTTGTCAGGTGACAAAAAACAATTAGTCCTGTTCCTGAGGTTAGGAACTAAAAGTCTGGCAAGTTTAACCATGGACAAACCAGTGCTGCTCAAGTTACTGTGCAAGCATAAACAGGCTGGCCTGCTCCAACTTAGTGGCCTTTTTTTTTTTTCCCTTTTTCTTTTTTTTTTTTTTAATATATATTTCTAAACTCACAACTCTAGTCAAAGAAACTTTCAGTAATTTTCCCAAGATCTTACAGAAAGTCTGTGTCAAAGCAGTGAGAACAACTTGGTCGTAAACCCACGAGTTCCAAGGTTTGCACCCCATCGCCGAACCATCCAGGTCCACCAGCTCCATTGCTTTTAAACCACTCCCAACAGGGCTGCAGCAGGACAGGCACATCTCTTGTAGCTCAAGAGTTCCAAAAGCCTTTCCTTGTATTTCTCCCTACGGTGCCCTCAGGCTCATTTTAAGGTTTTCTCCCTGTTCCCTTGTACATAAACAGCAAGTGTGAAAAGTAAGAATGGCCGCAAATAAAGCAATTTACATTTCACGGGTGAGTATTTCATCACAGGCTCCCTGCTCAGGCCTCCTCGTCACCCTGCGAATGCATGGATCGGAGAGCGTATACACAGTGCCACAATCTTTCAGCGCTCTTCAGATGGCCACGGCCGCCACAGCTTCGGGGAATCTCTAGAGAAATACTACAGAGCCGTGCAGTGATTTGCTAATGTCATCAAGAATGAGGAAAGATTGCAGGGGAGAATTCATACATATTAAAACCAGAGAGACAACTCTGATACGTTTGCTGGAGGTCTTTCAAGGTTACCATATGCCACTGGATTAATCCCAACAGTCTTAAGGTAGAGGTGAGAAATGTTCAAATTATTTGATTAACTTCAAAAGGAAAGATTTTTACGCCTCTACTTTTTGGCACCCCTACTCTGTCCCAAGCCAAGAAGAACTAGAAAACTTACAAGAAAGCCAGTTCCATACCTCTGACCAATAGATTCCAAAAAGTGTTGTAATCTTGGCTCACTTAAGTGAGCCAATTTTGAGAAAGGAAAATCTGTGCCAGCGTTACAATAATTGCTTGTCAGAAGCCTCTCTGCTGAAAAGAATATTTTTTTCTTTTTAGTGGAAATTGGGACAGCCATGGAGAAATATCAAAGCTGCATTTTGCACCGCTGAAAACTCCTGACAAACAGGCAACAGCTAATTCCCTCTCAGTTTATCATTTTCTTAAACAGCCTCTCAGAAACACATTGCGGCTGTCAGTGGTTGCCCACAGAGAATGATTTGTACTGACCCACTTCAGATGACCAGAAGTCAGAATTTGCCATGAGACAGCAGAATTGTATTCAAAGTATTTCCAGTGAATTTCTCTTCTCCCTTTTTGCCCAAGTGAAGCAGAAGCAGAAGCCGTCTCAGCTGGCACTCCTGCCGGAGAGTCCCCCCAGGGGCAGGGCAAATCCCCTGCACCAGGGCAGAGCCCCTCAAACCCCAAGGAGCCGCTGGTTCTCCCTCCGAGCATCCCCGCAGGACTGGGAGCCTGGAAGTCCCGGCCATTGCATTAAAGCTCCTCTTGGAAATTTCTCTCTGTTGTGGAGCAATCAGGGACTTTAAGGGCTCTAAATCCACACTGTATCCGACGGCATCTTTTAGTTAGAAAGTCTGAAAGGAGCAGCAATCCCACTTGCAGTTCAATCTATTTCCAAAGCTTTGCTCTGCAACCAACCCACCGCTCAACCTTCCACAGCCATGGGTTTTGCCCTGGCTGCCAGTCAGCAAACGGAGGACGGAACGATGGGTATTCCCCTTTTACAAAAACGGAAGATAATACACCATCCCTGAAGGTGCAAGAAGCTCACGCTAATAAATCAGGGAAATTAAATGCAGAGGATTGCGTAGGTGCATGGCTTATATCCCACAATCCCACTCCAAAGAGAGCTTTTGTGCTGCCACTCCCTAGCAACGCACCAAAGCAGCTTGTTTTATGACTCCCTCAGCGCCTTCAGGTGCGGGTGGCTGAGGGAGGTGTTGTGTGGGCCACTGGAAGATTAACAGTTGTGCTCCGTAGCTGAGGGGCTGCAGGTAAAATCAGGGCAGAGCCACACCCCAAGGAATATCTCTCCTGCCTTCTACGTGCTGCACGGCAAACCAGCAGGAATGGCTCATCACAGGGACGACACACATTAAAGCCGTTTCCAACCCGAAAGACTGCCTCATACTCGCAGGGAATGATGCAATGTAACATGCTGGTTTTCAGTTTGAAAAAAAATCAGAAAAATTAGACCTTGGCTGGTGTTTTTTTAAGTTCAGCTGTCTACAGCGTAAATAACGTTCCATCTGAATGTGCATTTTTATCGTAATGAAAGCTGAAAAATTTGTTCAGATGGTAATTCTCATGTTTTGCTCTATGAAGTGGTATCCCATTGTTAAAAATGTATTATTTTTAGGTAGCAGAATATTTTTTTCTTAGTGAACCAAAAAACAACACACTAGGTAAATCAGAAGTCTACAAAGGGCTAAGCAAGAAATTGTTATTATTTAATGACTGGGGCACAACCTGCGGTTCCCTGGAAATAAATTCTTTCTTTACAGGAAAGTATGAAGAGCATGAAAATGAGGGGATTACTGAAAAGAACAAAGACCGTCTCAAAACAAGGAGAGGTGAAAACCACTCAACCTAGAAAGGTAGAAGCTTGGCAAAGGTCCTTCCAAATCCACTCTCCCCAGCTGCTCCTCCCAGGCCAGTTCTACAACGTGTGTCACAAGAAACTATTGTTCAAGAAACCGTTCAGACAAGAAAACGCTGGGCTGATACCATGCCTGGGTACCATTCTGGCCACCACAACAGGCTGCTGTAAGTGGTGATTAGGGGTTACCACACACACCTGCTTCTTCTGCCACTATCTTCTTGTTGGTCTCTTGGTCTCACCAAGAACAGCTTTTAAACTTCTCCACAAAAGCTTTTTTCATTCATATGCAGACGAGTTGTCATACAGTCTGGTGTGTAAGACAATAAACCGGGTGGTTATTTGTAGGTGTTTCATGGTTTCCAAGTTCTTCCTCCAACAGGATGCTGTGTGAAAACCTTGCACTTAAACAACCAGGCTCTAACTCATCCTGTCATTCTGTTATACACTTGGCTCACGCCGAGCCTGCTGGCCGCAGATACATGCCAGCTGGGTAGGAAATTGCAGTATACTTCTCTCATGCCAGCTTTTAGGTGTTGCAGACTTACTCATCCTCGTACCATCAAGCTGACACGTTCTTGATTTGCCCAGACTAGAGCTGGCATGGCTTGGGGAAAGACATTACTGGTCAGTTCCAGTTGACTCATTCCCAGTGGTAGCGCAGTCAACAGAACTGACATACAGACATCCTACACAGAGCTTCAACTTTGCTTTACCTCTACTGGAACAAAAGTGGTTTCTCATCCCTGTAATTATGTACACTACACCAATCCTTTCATATTTCTGGAAGACCCGGTTTCTTATGTCACATGTTTTAGCAGCTATCCTGCTGTGGGAGACTCTCATTTTCCTTCAATGTCCTGGCCCCTTAACAAGTGCCTACATACGTAATATTTCCTGACACCACTCTCTATTATCTCTAGACTCTCCTGATTCTCAAGTACCGGTCTCTCAAGCTTACTCCTCCATTTTATTCATCACAGAAGTGTTTACGCCCCTTTCAAATCCCCACGGTACATTAGCCAAGGACATTCCCATTAGCTATCCCAACTTCAATGGACACTTGAAGGTCATTTAGACCTTCTGGCTGCCTTTTGGCAATGCCACTCTTATGCTAGCTGTGTCTTCAATGCAGAACTAGGAAAACACAGAGAACCTGATCTCACAGAAAGGTGGGCCACATGCCAGCAGTCATTTTAACTAAGCAGGAAACACCCTCAGTGCCAATTTCTCTGTATCTGATTCTTAACCGCCAATTAGTGAACAAGCAAGCATATGCAGATATCTCCCCTCACCATGCCCAAAGCGGAAACAAGTGCCCAAACCGTCCCCATGCGTACACCCCCTCTGCCAACCGAGACAGCAGAGAAACCACGCCGGTGACAAGGAGAAGCTGGAGTCAATGCTGACCCAGCAAGATCAATTCAGCATCTGTACAATCGAATCCTAGTTTAAATATTAGAGCTCAGGAATACCGATTAAAATTAATGGAAGAAAGCAAGGCTTATTGTGTATGGCTTTCAAAACTTCACGATGGTGAATTTACATGCAATACACATCTACTTAAAGGGCAATGAATGTCACTTACTGTTTCCTAGAATGAGAGAGCGCACGTTGTAAGTCCTGTTATAATGAAGCATCCAGTAAGTGAAAGCAAACAGCTCAGCTGTGGGTCAAATCTGAAACTGCTTAACCAACGTTAACTGAGGCTTCAAAATCTCACAGCTCAGGACTATGAGAGAGTTTCAGTACGGTCCATACCTCCAAAAATACTTATTTTTTCCTAATTGATATAAAATCTCCCAGTACAAACACGCCTTTGCGCTTCTAGCTTGTAACAGTCTCCCTTCAAAACAAATTAAGACTAGCAAAGCGAGTATAATCCTAACCTATAAAAGTATTAGGCCACAGGATTTACTACACATACGTGCTTCCCAGTATCTTGAAGTTGCCTGTACACCAGCTGTGCTTCAGGCACTCTGGAACAGGCAACACAGGAGACAGGAAACAAAGCTGAGGACATGAGAAAGACCAAGGAGTTTCTAAACGGCGTGTTCTTTGGGACCACTCTTTGTGGTCAAGGCTAAGACATAGCTTTACAATTCTGTAGCTGTTAAGTGCCTAACAGTTTGCTAAAATCTATCTTTTATACAGCAAACGGGTGCACTAAAGGCAGAATCAAAGTTAAACTTACAACACGATGCATTATTATGCAGCCAGAATTTCCTGCCACAAGGGAAAGAGTGTGCAAAGTGCAAAGAAGAAGAGGTACCTCTAACATTTACTGCATCCGTTTCCCTGGAAGGAATTTGAAAAGAGGAGTCCCCAGACAGTAACTCCGCTATTCTGTACATCTGGGGCTAGAACATGAGCTAAGAAATGAATTTATCTGTGGGCACATAATTGCAAAATTCTTCATTCAGCAGAACTCGTGCACTTTCATCTAGAGCATCTGGTATGGATTTCATTTGCAGAGACCACTGATTGAATCCAGTACGGTGATTCCCACGTAAATAGCAATCATCTTCTGATATTGTCATTGTTAGGTGGGAAGAAAAGGGAAGAACAGACAGGAAAAGCAACATGATCACAGGCCACTTGCAATTTCAGTTGCTTGGTTCTGGATACAACACAGTGCCAAACCCAGTGTAAAAGCCGGACACAGTCAGACTCCGCAGCTCACAGGATGATGGATCACAAGAGAAAAATTAATGACTCAGACTCATCTGCACAACAAGTTAGTAACAAAGCAAAAACCAGGATCGATACCTCCAACGCCCAATACCGCATGAACTGAGAGACCAAAAAGCAATTCATGGTTAACAACTACCAACCTGAACTATATCCAAAACTGAAACATGGAGTCAGACTATTGAATGAGCTAAGAGTCAGGTTCTTAAAGCACTCAAAACCGTCAAATCAGCACCAGATTTCAAAGAATTTAACATCTATTGAATCCCTTAAAGAAGTGCTGATTTCCAAAAGAGGTCAGACGCTGGCAAACTAAGCAATCATAAAAGTCCATTCACTTATACAGACGGCTAAAGAGGAATACGGACTTCCAAAAAGATCCCACTCCCACAGCCGGCAGTCATGGGGAGACACCAAAGAAATAACCTCGTCAGCGACAAGAATCACAGCAATGCAATGATGGGATGAATCAAAGGAATCCAACAAAGGGACTCGGCAAACTACGCCCAACGAAAACAAGTAATCCCTGACACCAGTCCTGAATTATTCTTTATCTGATACTCCTGAAAACCCAGGGAAACGGTTCATGGCCTCAGATCTAGATGCTTGCCAATAACACGCTGCTGGTATTTTAAGTCCTAACCTCATCTACCTCACTTAATCTCCCAATCCTTTTTGCTGATTCTAGTGGTGTTAATTCCAGTTACCTCATATACAAGGGACAGAAGAATTCAAAGATTAAACAAAAATAATAATAATAAAAAAATCTTCTGACTTACAGTTGAAGAAAGTTGATCTTTGGTTAACAACAAATAACAAGAGCACAAACACTGGCAATTCACTGCGCGCTCTCCCCGTGCTGCTGTGTTCTAAGTTCTCTCTCCCTCATTACACTCCCAAGTTCTTTCTATTCTCAGTTTGTCAGACCAGACTACCCCAACCCTACTTAGGACTTTTGAAATACACAGTGTGCAAAATTACATTTGGCCTTTTGAGGGTCCCAGATCTTTCTCCTAAGGATACATTTCTTCCTTTGTAACTATTTCTTCTTAGGAGAGACTGAGATGTCTCTCTCCGAATGAGAAGCAAACACCTGGGTTCATTCAACTTGTTCCACCAAGCAGGTGTCCAGGAGAAGACAGCCCCGTAGTGTACAACAGCCCCTTTTTCTCTGCATGACAATCAGAAGATTTTGACCACTTCTAGTTTAAATTCACGTCTGAATACTGCAGCACTTTCCCCCCAAATGCCTCTGTTTCCTACTAACTTGGCTGAATTGCAAAGCAAGCTGTTCAGTAGAGCGAACAGCCCTGAAGTTCCGGGATGAAGAAAACTTCAACTGTTGCCTTTTCCCAGTTTTTGGTTTTTTTTCATTTTTAAAGTCATAATATGCACGAAACATCTAGTCAAGGCCAGAGAACTTCTGTTATGCTTTAAAAGTCCTGTAATTAAAAAAAAAATGGATTTTCAAGAGTTCACAGACTTTTAAAAAGCTTTTACATGAAAAAGTAATATTTAAAGTAACATCAGTTTCCTGTTATCAAAAATCGCTGTAGGAGAAGATAAAGAAAAATTGTAAGTAACACTAAATCATCAAAGTAACATGTAAGGTCATGGAAAAGGGAAAATTTCTGGAGTTACTAAAAGTAGAAAGCCAAAACGGTTTTGTAATATCCCAGCCAGTTCTTGGAGGAAGCTTATTCCAGATACTTGTTAGCAGAGCAGACTGACAGCAGCTGTAAAGACCCTGGCAGGTAACACCGTGAGACAATCCAATGGTAATGAGGAAGGTGAAAGGAAGCATCCCAAGAGGTGTCACCATTGAGGAGCTACAGTTAGTAAAGGCAAATGTGAATTTTTTCAGTTCTCCATACTTGAGTAATGCAACTGATACCAATGGGTATATGAAAACAACTGAACCATCCACTTACAGCAGATGCCCCTTCTCCAAAAGACGTACTTCTCTGAGACACTAGCCTTGCAAGGGAAGAGTCTCCTTGTCAATCCTTAAACACCTACTTAATTAATAATCAGGAAGTCTGTGATTGAGGTATGCACCTTTCCGCTGTTCTCTCCAGATTCCACCAACTGCAGATAAGGTCAACGGGCGGAAGACCCCATTTTGGGCATCTAAGCTGAAGGTCCAAAGTTAAAAAGAATGTATCTTCCCGCAGTGCGGAACTTTCAGAAGTGTTCAAATGAATCAGGTGGAGAAACTCTCTGTAGTCAATCATCCTTATGTTTGTAAATGCTTTTGACTTTGCTATTACTCACCTGACTCCAGTGCTTTGTGCTCTCCTCAATACATCAATATATAAACCCAGCTCATGGACAGATGGGTGTTATAATGCTTCCCCAAATATTAGTGATTTATTCCCAGTCTCTGAGATATTATTTTAATATATCTTACTTTGTCAATATAATTGTGATGGAATGCCCCTTCAGGTGAGTTGTAAAGGTGAAAAGAAAAGCACCTCTGTTCAAAGCAGCAAAGAAATGAGGAAAAGCAAACGAGCAAGATATATTAGATACTGTCTTATAAACACCTGTGTTTCAACAGTAGTTAAATGGATGTAGACACAACGTCTATCAGGTCCAGTTTAGATCTTATATGCCTCTCCCACCACACGTCTCTGACACACTACACAGGCTTGGCAAGTCATGCAAAGTAACAGAGACTGGGGTATGCCTTTGTGTAAAATAAAATCTAGACTAATAAAACTACTTGTGTCACAAATAGGTAGGTACCTGCAAATATCCTACAGAAAGTGAAGGCTTCCTGTACACTTTAGCTCCAAGGTGATACATATTAACTTAGATATTATAAACAAGAATATTAAGTAAAAAAAACAAAACCAAAACAACAAAAACAAACCCCAACAGAAATAGTGATACAATTTTACCATTTTATAAAATCACAATGTAAGGAAATGCAAATACTACTATTAACTGTAACATTTATTTTTTTCTAAAGTGTAAGTAGTCTTACATGTTCTTGGATTTTCCGTGAAACGCAGGACTTAATGACATGAATACTGCTTTCATGTAGTATTCTCTACATGAAAAGATGTTTATCAGAAGACAGACAAGACATGCAGCCAGCCTGAGTAAACATCATGGTTCATAATTTGTATTTTTTGACATTTTGTGCAGCCTTAATGTTAAATTAATCTTGTTTTATTGCATTTAACTGAGCAGTAGTTGGAGCTGACAGCTAAGTTGCTACCACCATCAGAGCTCTGGGAACTGAATTTCTTTTCTCTTCATTTAAGCCAACCTTCTACAAGCTTCACTGATTTTGGTAGAAGAACTACCAGATCATACCTTTATGATGACAGAAAATGAGGCCCAAAGTCTTTCTGAGAGACTTCCACCAACTGACAGATAACTCGTTTCAAACGTGCTTTGTGAGAAGCAGATTAAATACCTTAAAATCTCTCAGCTTCTCTTGAAGCTTCTCCCAGCTCCAAACCCCAAGCACTTTCCTGGCATCTCTGGATCCAAGTAATGGCCATCGAAGTCAAGAGCATCTTCTAGGAAGAAAACCCCAACTGCCTTTATCTGCAAATCGGGCCCCGAAGTTTACCTACCGGGCGTCAGGCTGGATTACCCATGGCTGACCAAAACCGACACTCTCCCACAAAGCCTCATTAGAATTTGATTCTTCTTTTGGTAGATTGCTAATGGACGAGGATATGCAGGAAGATATAAGACTAGGAGTATAAAATGTAAATGCACATGTATAGTTCTTCTATCGCTTTCTCCCTCTCTCTTTCACTGTGTATAAATACAGCCTCTCTGTATATAAATATATAACTACACATCTTTGTGTACCGCAGCCCAGGGCTAATGTTGAGCTGACAATAGTGGCACTAATGCTAATGAATTCTGATTATTCGGATCGGTCATTAAACTAATAAGCCCATCTCCAAATTAGCGTGGCTGCTTCAGCCAGCGAAAATTTAATCAAATCTGCTTCATTATTTCAGACATGGTGCACTTGGCGAAAGTGACTGCGGGAAAGGAGAACGGGACCCTCATCTGATAATTTTATCACTTGACTGCCAGACCATGAAAAAATCGGTGTGATGAATTTTTTTTTTCTGGGGGGTGAGGGTGTGGAGCAGAGGGTGTGTGCGTGCGCTGTTTGAGCTCTCCCTCATGTTCCCTCCTAATTAAACTAAACCCATCCTCCCTTCCTCTGCCCTGTAACTGTTTTGTTTTTTCCACATCTTCCCCACCCCCTTCAACATCTTCGCTCTCTTCTGTTCCTTCCCCCAGGTCCTGCTCTGCCCCCATCTCATAGCCTTTGCACGCATGACCAAGGAGCAGCTTTCAGCATCCAAGACAGAGGTTGATGGGACTTTCGTGGCGACACAGCAATACAGTCTCTGTCTTGCCCAACTCCAGCCTCCTTACACACAGATTCGCCCCCCCCTTTGCCCCCTCACCCTTATTTTTCTCTCCATTTCTGAAGAAATCAAAAGCAGCAAATATGTCTCCTGGCAAAAAAAAAAAAAATTTTTTTTTTTTTTTATATCCCTCCCTTGTTTTTACTTGGATTGTGAGCATACGAAATTTGATGGGCAACACAGGTTCTATGACTACACACATTTCTACGTACACAAGCATGGGGCACAAGTAAGAAGCAAACTGAGGACTCACAATCTCAGAACATGTAACCAAAAATCGTAAGTACACACTTAAACGTGAACTCAAAGCTACCTTTCATGGTTGTATTTTGCAGTACTCTTACACCTGTGTATAAATTAGAAGTACATTTATTGATTTCCATGGCAGCACTGCAAATTAACTCCAATGTGTCTACAACTACAATTTCTTGCCCACCCCTTCTTCCTCCGGCAGGTCCACCAGCACTCAAAGAATGAAGGCAAGCCCAGCTTGGCAAGAGAGACTCATGCGTTACAGAAACCTATCCCACTCACACACATCTATAAGGTAAAGAGACTCACTAATTCCTCCAGTTACTAAAGCTAAATAAAACATTCAAGTATTCCCCAAACCAGATACGGATACAAAAAAAAAATACTCCAAAGCCAGAATGCAAATAAATTAATGAAAAAAAGATCAGGCCTCACAAAGGCATGAGCATCCTCAATGTGCAGCCACGCTCAATGCTTGTCTCTCAGTAACTGTTCAGAAAGACGTATCTCACGCTCCTTTTGGTACTGGATAGCCCTGTTGGAAATTACACAGAGAAATACATCTTGCTAGTAAAGAAATAATAAAGCACTGGCCAACCCAATAGCCAGCAACAGGAAAGCATCCAAGGCGAAGCACTGCCATCTCCAGTAACGAGCCACTGTCCAAAATCCGGGAACACACATGAAGGAAGAAAAGTCATTTCCAACAGCACCAGCCATTCCTGCTATGGCACACAGTAGATTTAGCAGGACTTTATTGGCAATGGTATTGAAGGCACCTGGAGACCTTACATTGTTCCCAGAGGGAGACAGTCTTCAATTTCTAGCACAGGTTTCCTCTCAAAAGTCGGGATTCATTTCCCATGACTAATAGCTTTCCAGATCTAAATTAGTCACCCAGATTCCCTTTATCTGCAAAAGACAAAACAGGTGCTTCCAAAGGGCTACTCCTTGATTTCAATCACACGTCTTACATTTCAAGATAGGATGAACGCTCCCCGGAGAACAGCCTATTTCTCTTCACTATTGGAAATACAGACAGTTCGCTTTGACTTGACAAAAGTTACAAGTCTAAAATTAGATAAGTTGAGTTCTGAACGAAGGAATAATTATATGTGATATATCCTAGCCTGACAATGTTTATGAAGATCTGAAGCATCTAGGTGCACAAGATTGATCTGCAACAGAAATACTTATAACTGAAATCAGACGCTGAAGGTAAAGTTGACTGGCAGCTGACCAGGCTGTCAACAGCATCAAATGCAATTGTACAGATGCCTTCTTAAGAAAGGTACCAGAATGATATTCTGCCATCAAGCACATGAGCTCTAAATACTAACAGGAAAGCAGAACGAAAGACTATGGATCTAATGCTATCAGTTCAATGAGGCAAACAAAACGTATGCCCTCTGAGTTGAATCTCAGCATGTTTGCTGCTCGCTGGATGTCAAGCTTCGGCACGTTACATTTTCCACTTTGCTGAAGTACTCTTCTTCTGCCCTTCCATCACCTACTACTTCCGCGTCCTATCTGGTCATCTCTCCTTATGCAAAACATGGCCTATGGACCTCCTAATACACAGATCTCATCTAAATGCTCTTTGATTTTGCATGGAGGGGTCCATATAGACTGCTCTTATTACCCCAAACAAGTCAGAGCTCTTGAGCAGGACCTCACTGCGCTCTCCTCCCCCCGACTTTGCTTAGACTATTAAGTGGTTGAGGACGATTCTGCTCCTCCTCGCTGCCCTGGTAAGGCTTCAGAGCTTACTTATTCAGTAAGACATTTCGATCTAATTTTAGATTTGAAGAAATGAAAAGCTAAAAGGCAAGTAGTCTGACTAAGGCTAAATGAGACAGTAGCTGGGAAAGGAACTGAGATCTTGTGACTGATGGTGATGGCTATTAGACAACTCTTCCTTTTGAGATTTGGGTTGATTACACTCTGAGAAGGATGGCTCTCACTGGGCCACGTGAGAACGGAGGAGGGGTAGCAGTGACAGGTACACACGTCAAGTCCCCATTAAAAAGAACACATGCTCATTATGGGACGCAATGCAAAAAGGAGCCTCACACCTGAATGTGGAAACCATCACAGCACTGACTATCTGTGCCCTGCTCCCCTGGAGAAGAAAGCCAAGCAAGCTCCAAAGCAAACTTGGAGAACAAACGGCTGCAAAAGACAACTCAAAAGTTATAGGAAAAATATTATTAGGGAAACAAAAGAGCTAGAGAGAATATGAGCATGCAGCTCACAGAAGAGGATGGGGAACCAGGCTCTGCTGCTTGCTTTGATGAGGTTCATCAGGATATTTATAAAGTGGCAAAATGCACTCCTGTGCGATGGTACTGAATGAATATAAACTAGGCTGAATCACGGACAAAACAGGACGTAACACGTGCAGCTCTCAATATCCCACAGCAGTGTTTGAAGAAGTCCAAGATTTAGCAAAATAACATAAAGAACATTCTGGATGCCGAGTACTAATAGTAATGGCAATCTATCATTTAGGAAAATCTTTTTCTGTCACCACAGTCTTTCTAAGACCATATAATTCCACCCTCAAAAAAAAAATTAAAATAGCATAAACCTGAAACTGGAACTCACAAAACACGGTGCACCTGGAATCAGAATTACTACCTTCGTTCTTCAGTGACCCCAGAGTGGAGGTGAAAGCACTCAGCAACCTTCAAAAGAAAGATGTAACAGACTTTCAGACATTAGAGCAACCAAAGAACAGACAATACGAAATTAAGCTCAAGAGCTGCAAAGCAGCCTCGCTCAGCCAGAGAGATTGGCTGCACCCCAGTCATTACCTCCCACTTCTACCCTCTTGAGAGACACGTCACAGAAAAGGAGCCAGAAAACACTTTAAAAGCCATGACCATGGAAAGGCATTTAGAAAAACATTTCGCTAAGCAAGGCTGGTTGACCCTACCATCCCTTCAAATCAACACAGCAAAAACAATTCCTTTTCTTTTTAGCCCAGGAATTAGTGACAGTCAAGATGAAGGTATATATAGAGAGATACGCGCACACACACAGCAGGTTTGCTATGAGAAAGGTTCAAGCTCTCATGTCCTATCGCCTGGAGGAGGCCGGGACATTTAGATCGTCCTCCAAGAGGGCCACTGAGACCTTTAAAAAATGACACACAGTTTGGGAGTCCTCAGATTCAAAGAGACAGGTATTCCGGTGGCCTTCTCAACTCTCTTTTCAGTCATCAAGACAAAACTTCGTTGCAGACATGAACTATCCCCTCCTCTAAAAGGCCTCGCAATAGATCTGTGTCAACAGTGATTAGCTGTTGCCTGGCACGTCATCCATTTGCCATTTGTTAGGCCAAACATGCCAACATTGGTAATCTAATCTTTGGCCAGCAACGGCCTCTTCCAGGTTAAATGTATTAAAGGAGTCGAGGAAACCGGGCTTATTTCACAGGCTGTGGCCTGCAGCTTTCTAACATGGCCTGACCCCCCTTCCCGCCCCCTTCCCCTGGAGATTGCAGGGGTCAGGACCTCCACAGCATGGAGCTGAGTAAAACACTAACAGAGAGAGATGAGAGGATATTGGAAACATATTCGCAAGGCCTCAGTGCTTTGGAAATCTGAGAAGAACATGAGGCGTTAAGTTAGAGCTTTCACTGCTGGGTTGTGTGTGTGTGTTGTTTTTTTTTTTTTTTTTTTTAAAAAAAAACATGTTTCAACAAGAATTTGATAAAGATATCAGTAAGACAAGGTTGAGGGTTTTTAACACAGCAGCAGCAAAAAATGTTGTGCTCTGTTCATGGGAGAATCCAGGCTACAAGACACTTTAACCCACAGCTTGCATGTTGGGAAGAGGGATATTTTGGTTTTAAGGAAGTATTTCAAGCACAGCAAGTCTATCTTCTCCAGCAAAAACTTTCACTTTTATCTGCCATGGATTCCAACGTATCCAGAGCTAACGGCATTGTTTGGTGGCCTGGCAGGAGGGGTTGTTCCTAGGAATTATCAAACCTGAGGATTATGTATCTGAAACCAGGCAAAATAGCCACCAGGATTCTCAGAGAGCTGGGTTTTCCCCCTAGAGGTTAAGGGAACTCTTCTAGAGAGGTGTCACGTACCTGCTTGTGCGAGGTCCCCTGGAGCTCTGTCTCAGGCACAGGAGCAGACTGAATTCCCTAAAGAGAGAATTTCACTAAAGTTAGGGGTGAGAAATGAACAAAAGGCTTTAACACAAAAATAATGTACACAGGACCAGTACTGAATACCAGAGATGGTCTCTGCAGCAGTTTGACATCAAATTACAGATGAAAACACTCATGAAAGATTTCCCAGAAAGCTCCCTTTCTTTGAAAACAATACTCAGGATGTTCCACAAATGACCCCAAAAAAGAGAGATTTTTCTGGCTTTAGTCCACCACAGCAGCCAGGATTGTGTTGGTTCCCAAAAAGCTCATGGACATGAGCTGCCCATTCTCATTATTATCACTGCTTTTATTTGCATATTTCTCTCCAAAGATTAGCTTGGGACATGCGTATCCTCTGCCCTGTCAACATCCATGTACTTGGAGGAAATTTCATACTCATATGCATAAAAATTGTAACAAGTACGCAACGCCCATTCTGAATGAAAGACAACTTCCTTGTGTAGTGTCAAAATCCACACTTACATGGTGCAAGACCTGTATTTCGAATGCCTCACCATAAAATACTATTTGCATGTTGGAATTTGTACTTTCCTTTGGGAGAAATTTTTAATCAAGCTAAAATATTTGTGGCAAAATGTAGGCTGTTCCTAGACACTGAGAGTTCCCAGATGCTTACCGAATGCTAACTTCAGGAAGCCAATTCCTTCTTTGTACTTTGCTTGGTGGTAATGTGTATTTTTTATCAGTTATTTCTTCGGTGCTAATTCATTCAACATCAAATAGGCTGCTGACACTCGTCGGTGGGGTAGGAAACAGATACAAAGGTGGAACCCATCAGCGAAGGGAGAGCCATCAGCGCGTTGGATTGTGCTGGCAATTTGGTGCTGCACGCATACAGAACCTGACACCCAAAAGGAGGCATTTAATACCACTGATGCTAAGTGGAACAGACAGGACATAGCAGCTGCAAGCAAACTTCACTTTCTTTAATCCTGTGTTCCTGCTTAACATCCCCTTTAAGAGAAGAAGGGACTGGGGGAGATGTCCGTGATCTGTCTGGAGAGATGACAGACGAGACCGAGGCTTCGGGGGGTTGCTAAAGGACAAAGACTCTGGGCAGTGAAAGACAAGTGCCATCCCATTCACCACTTACACTTGGCATAATGGTCAGGTAGCTCGGGCATCCAAAAATCACTATATAGATTTATTTCCCACTGCTTCGGCCTGCCCTCCCAAATACCAGTGTTAGGAGAACAAGACTTTTCAAATGAGATCATCCCGTGATACTCAAATGCTACAAAAAAACTTCCTCTGAGTTTTGCACTTTCTGGTTCATGCTCAGAAGTAGAAAAGGCAGAACTGTCTAAAAATCACTGTACCTCACTTTTCCCAATTGTTTACCTCAAATTCACAATAAAATTTCATGGCTGAAGGACCTATTTTACCTAGTAAATCCACTTACAACACAGACACGTAGCAAGGTCCCCTGAGAAAGAGCACATTCTCATTTGGGCATGATTCAAAGACCTGAGTGCTCTAGGAAGTATCTCACTTATATTGAGGACTTGGGAGCGACTGCTGCAGAGGCCAGCTGAAATGCTCCAACCATCAACCCCTCAGGACAGGTCCTTCCTCGGGTCTGGAATCTGGAAAACACTTGCCTTATTCACATCCCCTTCAAATGATCTGCAAGATCTGGCTACAAAGCTTACCTCTCCCCGAGATTTTATTTCTCCCCCAGAAAGAAAAGTTAAGTGAGTTCAGGAAATGTTTTCTATTTTGGACAATGGTTCTATTTTCCCCATTTACTATATGAATTCTCTATGCAAAGCCAGAGCCGAGCATGACTGTATTTATAAATATGTTTACTTTAATGAATTTGATGGGATAACTCAACATTTCCTGCTCTGGCCCAAGTCCATCCTTCAAAATATCATTTTGCTTGCTGCTCTCTGGGTTCGAGTTTTTTTGTTTTGTTTCTGTTTTCTAATTGACAAGGGTGAAATGCACTGAAACCTGAACCAGACACAAATCTGAGACCTACTGGTGTCAAACAGGTTTGGCATCAGATTTGTATAAAGATTACCTAAATTAGTGTTTACTGACTGCTGTGCACTTTGAATCAGACCCTGGAACTGCAGGCATGATTTTTTTCAGAAGGAAGCTGTTTAGGGTTCTTTAGTGCTGTTAAGAAACAGAAAGGGAGCTGCAGTGGTGAATTATTGGTATGACATTACTCTTGGGACCCCAAAAAAGAAATCCTATTAAATAGAGTCCTTGTGATCTCATCACTGTGTATTTCATGACTCTTCAAGAGGTTCTGCTAAAGTCATTCACAGAAAATTTCCCCTGGAAAGGCTCAGGGGAGAAAGGGGCTGGATCACCAGTTGGTCTGTTTAGCATTTACTGCCTCTGAAAGCAAGAGGGTTTTTTTCTACAAGCAGCACCGCTGTCTAAAGATGCATGGAGGTTCCTGGAGGAAAAAGAAACTGTAGCCAGGATGCAATATTTCACAACATTCTCCCTTTACAGGGAGCCCACAGGTCACAGTACACCTTCACGTATTAGAAGTATACTACTGACGCTGTTCCCACTAATAACCATTGCTTTTGATATATACCGTTAGCCAAAAGTTACGGTGTGGTATAAAAAGGACACATCCCACTAAATGCCTGAAATCTTAAATAATCGTAACCCCTAAGCAGAGGGCCAGAGAGAGCTATCTCTAGGATACTGCCAATATTCATTTTTTACGGGGGAATCCCAAACCAGTGCACTCCCTGACGATTAACATAGAGGTTTTAATGAAGTTCTCCTTTACAAAAGGGTCCCTTGGATACGAACACCGTTCCCTGCTGATCTAATCCCTCTGGATGTTTTCTGTCTGTTACAGGCCCCGGCTACTGATTACATTAATTCAGCAATTGTAGGAAATTAATTCTTACCAAGACGTGATCTGGAATCACTCATTCTTCCTCACTTTCATTATCTTTTCTCACTCTTTTTAAGCATATCAGTAAGGAGAAAGTCTGAAATTTAAAACTACTCTTCCTACTACTTGCACAGCCAAACTCAAGCCTGCGGCACTCCCCATAGGTGCAACTGGAAATAGTGGGGGAAGAAGTAACGACAGCCTCACCCGAGCCTACCCCAACACTACTTGAAGGCTCAATTTCAAATCTGTGAAGCCAACCCTCCTGGACAGGCTGTGTGCATGCAATAAAGGACTGCTTGGTGGGTTGGAACCCCCAGACTTAAACAAGAAGCCAAGGACAAGTCTCAAGAGACACAGTAAGGCACATCAGGATGAAAAAGCAAAGAGCTTTTCCAAAACAGTGAGTTCATTTCCTTGCCAGCTGCTCTGGTACTTGATGAGAACACAGCAGAGAAATCTCAATTTTATCTAGCTTTATGTTCTCTCAGATGACAAAAAAAAATCTCACACTGAAGGAAAACTGTAACACACAAAGAGAAATATGTTTAAAAGCTAAGATTGTTGTTATATTACATTCTATATATAAGCAATACTATGTTTAAGAGCTGTGCAAAAGCTGCAGCTTTACAGATGGGCACCAGCATCAGGCAGTGCTGTTTCCCCATCTACACCCACACGCGGCCCGTCTGGCGGCTGCTCCATTCAGGAGGTGCAGGTCTCGCACACCACGCCACCCCAGAAACACCAGAGCAGCTGGCAGGTGAACCTCCATCCCCCCACGACCCCCAGGCGCAGGCACACAGCCCCGGGGACACTGCCACAAACTCCCCCCACTGCAAACCCTCCTGTGGAGCTTTTCACCTTTGCTGGGAACCACACAAGGGCTTGGTGTTAGTTCACTGTCACACACGAAGAGGAAAGCCAAAGGAAACATTGTTAGCTGCTCAGAACTGTTTCAGCAGATCACTGTTCCATACAGTTTTAGATTAAGTCCCCGTTAGAAAGATCTCAATTTCTTCTCCGTATTTAAAAGAACAAATTACCTGTGATGTTCTGTATAGAATCCTTTACAGAAGAAGAAGGAAATCTATTTCTGTTCAAGTTTCCTGACCCCGTGCTCCTAGGCTGCAGTGGAGGTTGGGATGACTACTCATAACAGACATAGTTTGTATTTTTTTCTTTCCGAAATTTTCCACAGGAAAAGCGGTGGTGTGAAGTTCAAAGCTCAACACTACTTGGAGCACAGACACTCCAAATGACATTTGACTGAAGAGCAAATGAAGCATTGACTACTCCTAAGTTTTCTTTGCTCACCAACAGGTATTAGCAGAGCTCCCTCACCTTGACCTCTACCGTGGGAAGTTCTCTCCTGCCACAAGCAGGTGTCCTTCACCAAAAAAGTGACATCAAGTGACACAAAAGGCTGGAAGAACTTCAGAAGGAAAGGAATTTGTCAACAAACCATTTAGTGTCCCCTGGCTTTGGTTTTTTTTTTGGTCAATACTTAACACTATTAACATACCAGACATAAACAACTTTTCTTAAAAATTCACTTCTCTCTTCAGTTAAGATTCCAGAGCACACGGTATCTCTGGCAAATACACGCAGTCTTCCAGGAAAACACAGAAAAGGTAACTTCATATTTCTGATATTTTCAAGACGCAAGCAATATACAATTTTTTTAAAATATAAAACAAACATTCAAACAGGAAACCCTTTCATTATAAAGATGCAAACTAAGGCCAACCTCAAAAAACACACTAAAATAAAACTGAAAGGGAACTCTTTTGCAAGTCATCTTCAACCACATGCCTGCTTCATCGCTGTCGGCACAACGTCACCATAATAAAACTCTTATTTTCCTGTAACCAGCACCATTTTCCTAGAAACTGTCTCGATCGAACTCTGTCCTGGACTGTGGGTACATCACCCCCTGCTCTGCAGAGGATGAAGGCAGCACCGCAGAGAAGGGAGAGATGTTTTATCTTCATTTGAAAAATCACCCTTTCTCTGCAACTTAAATGAAAAGAAGGGAGAAAAACAAGTGTTTCATGCTGGGAAATACTAAGCAAGATATAAAATATACTGAAAACAATAAAATCAGATTCATCTTTAACTGTGAAATTGTTAGGTTTTTAACTGGATCCAGTTCATACTGGATTTTGCCTTTTGGCTGTCATATAGTGTAGAGGCTCCTCCACGTGGGAGTGGACAACAGCTAGTCCTGTACCGTGATTTGTGTGAGCTATCAGGGTAATGAAAATTGGGCCTTATCCTTTTTTTTGGTTTTTCTTCTCTCCTTTTTCTTCTTTTCCTCTTTTTCTCTCACCAGAGGAAACAAATTTCTCAGTGCTGCCAGTCTCAGAGGCGAACATGGGGAGAGGGTAAAGAGGAAAGGAAGGGTAAGATTATAGTTCACGGGGGTTATAAAGTCCCAACAGAACAAAACAGGTTTGGGCTGCTCCATCTTAGGCATTGTCTAAAGGATTTTTTCCTCTGATAATCTGTGCCTTCCGGTGAGAGCGCTCCATACGTGAGCTTTGCCTGTAGCTCCCTTCACATTCCATGAGGGAAGACAATATATCCTAAATACCTTCTTGATATATGGCAAATAGCCGCTTTCAATTTCCAATCGCTCTCTTCACTTTTGCCCATATGTTGATTGGAATCTATTCTGAAGATGATGCATATTTATTTTCTGGGCTGGGTACAAAGCGGGGGAAGCTCACAGAAGTTAGCTTTCTGGGGAATTTCAGAAATGGCTCTAAATTACAGCTGAATGGAGGGACCTTCCGATACAAATCGTTCCCCCACCTCGGCAGTAAATCACATGGAGGCATCTCTCATGCAGCTGTAAGAGGAGAGGAAGGTGGTCTTTCTTATCAGGAATAGAAGTTACAAAATATTAAACTGAGAAGTAAGGCAAAGGAGGATGACTAAGGAAATAAATGGAAAATTTCATCTGCACAGAACAGTAAATTTGCAAAAGTGTCATGAATTGGAGAATGTAAAAGTTTAGGAGAGGAGGAAAAGTGAGAAATCCCTGTACTTTTTATAAGACACAATTTTTAGCAAGGCTTTCTCATTGTATAGTATTTTGCCTTTCCCTGCTATACTGCCTCTCGTAGGAAATTATGACCAGAACTAGGGATCACTCTTTATATTTTCAGGGTGGGGAAGGCATAGAGAAATTTTGCTCTCAACTACTGTCAATGTGAGGAGTGCGATGCTCTTGGGATTATTTCAGCACAGTTTAGACAGGGGACTTTTAATACTCCTGTAAAATTTCTTACAATGTGGCAGGGACCTTCCCAAACTCCCAATGCTTAGTCTGACACCATGAGCCCATATCCAAAGAGAAGGAATTCATGAGACATTTATTCCAGCCTGGGCTCCTTATCACTTTCAATCTCATCTAACACTATCAGGGTGCAGAGAGTCTCTCGTTCTCTACAAGAGAAAACTCTTAACAGCTCACAGTCACCGGATTCAGCGCTGTAATAAGCCCAAAGTGAAGAACAAGGTCATCCCTACAAAGGAGACAAAGCCAAGCAACGAACTGAAACACAAGCTCAGAACCCGAGGAAGTGACGAATGTGATCCCAAACACTGTTTCATTTCAGCTTCACGTCCTTTCTTTTTCCAGTGACTCCTGCTCACAGCTGGTCTTATTAGAAACAGCCAAGAGATTTTATTTAAAAAAAAAAAAAAAACAACTTGAAAAAGACACTGGTTTTCTTTCTTCTTTGTTTCTTTCACATAATGTGCATACCTTTAAAAGATTACAATCAGAATCTCATTAGTAATTTCCATCCAATTCAAATTAAAATGTCATTAAAAAACGTTCATTTTGTCATTCATTGTTTTCCTGAGGAGCAAGGGCAACACAGCGTTTCACTCACACAGATATCCAACATCCATGTTTGTACAAGAAATCAAAGTCATCCTTCCTGACTTGTAATTTTGCATGAGCAAATATTGAAATGCCTTAAAATTTGGGACCGCATTCATTTGTTAATTTATTATTTAAAATTAGTCAAGCAATTTTTATAACCCTTTTCATGACCTCTAGCTAACAAATGACTTGTTACTAACCCTTCAAACTTTCCACACAATTAAAAAATGATTAACAGCTGATGAATGGGCTACAATTGAAGAAATTAGGTTGCAATTAAGAAGACATTTAAATGAATGTTTAAAACTGCTTGGATTATAATTAGAACCAGATCAACTACGAAGGTCACTCCAGAGTGGTGTTCTTGTGGCATCAGAGATAATTCAGCCAATAAAGCCGAGCAGTGAGATTTTAGTGGTCACTCTTGGCACGGGACCGCGCGTGGCTGAAGTCCTCCTCAAAGGATTAACGGAGCCAGCCAAAGCCAGGGGCTAATCTTACAACTGACCCTAGGCCTTGGCCTTGCAGCTGCAGTCTTGTCAGCGGGGTCCTTTCAGAAGCAAAAGTTGCTATATTTCTCTCTTGAGAGCATCTCAGCGTTTTGCCCAGAAGGGAGATAATAAATATGACGACACGAGACCAGAAGAGATACCAGAATCTATCAACTTCTCTACGACACAACACTAGACCCTTTGCACAGCTGTAAGAGATCGGCTGGTCAGATGTTACCAACAATTTTAGCCAACTACAAGAGTGTTTTCAGTCATGGTGACAGAGAGAGAGAGAGTCCTTCATCAATGCAGGGCTGAAAGCACGGTAATTGTACATAAAGTACTGGGAATAGATTATTATTCTTGGCTGTTCTGCCAATCTCAGCCATATTTCAAGGCACTCAAAGGAAAGGATTTTCAATCTTTCGAGGGGGGTTGGACACCCATTTCAAATGACTTAAGGCAGTTTTGAAAGTCTCAGTCAAGAGCTAATACTAAACCACCTCAGCACACTAAAAGCCATCCCTCACTTTTGAAAAAAAAAAATTACCATCAATATTTATTCAGTTTATCATTTATGCAGAGCAAATGCTCTACCCAAAGTAAGTAATTACTAAATTCAAGCCAAGAAAATGTAAAGATTCATGTGACAAACCTTTGGGCTCACACAAGAAATACAGAAAACAAAACCTAAGAAACACACAAAGAGAAAACCAGCAATCTTGATTATTCATTTTCTCCAAAAGAGTAACCAACTACAGCACTTCCATCAAATGCAAGAACTTGGAGAGATACACTGTAGTGTTTAGCCTTGTGGTCATTCCTTGTGAATGTTCCATCTCGCCCATCACCGCTGACCAAAACATTGCCTTTTACTGAACTCTTGTTTCCATCACCATTGCTTCTCCCTCTTCATCACCAAAATGAAATGACATCACCTTTTTTATTCAAATTATTACACCAGGCAACTTCACCTTCTGTGAATCCTCTCCAATGTTTGTACTCTGGGGGACAAGTTACGCCTTTCTTTTGTATTTTGACCAGCTCCCAGCATACAGCCAGACCTTACCAAGCAGGGAGACACTTGGCTGCAACTGGTACCACAACAGAACGGGTGCCTTGGCCAGTCGGTTAGCAGCACACCTTTTCCAAAGATGTGGTATCGGAGCCTCTGACAGCATCTTTAAGAAATCCTAAAGACAGTGTTGGCCATGCCGACACCTGTCCAGCTGGAGCAGATGGCATGAACAATTCTGCATACTGAAAGACAGTTGCTTCTTAGTTGTCCTCAACCCCAGTTTCCAGAAAAACACTGCCTTCTTTTGCACCACGTCCCATTGATCATTTCATCCCAACCCAGCTCCTCACACTATATCAAACACCCAAGGAAGTACAACGCAAGTGAAACCACTGATTTGTTATTAACAACAGCTTGTGCTTTTTGCCTTACTTGTCACCTCAGGATCTCAAAGTAGATCGCAAGAGATGGTGAAACACCACTACAGTTAGTTCCCCACAAGCACTGACTTACCAAGAAGAGGGAGACTAGGCCATGGCTGACTTCTGCAGCTGCCTTTGCAAGAGCCTTTGGATAAGATTTGTTCCATGTAACTCCTTGAAACACATTTGTTTCTTTTTTTCCTGGACACAGGCTGAAGGCTCTTTCTGATATTCAAAACTTGTTAAGACTAAAACCTCAATTAGCTCAACTACTATGGCTGGGAAGAGGGCAGACGGCAAGCGTTAGAGAGATTTTCAGAGAGCGGTGCCTGCGCTCAACAGCCCGTCTGAGAAGGCTCAGATAGCAGATAAGGCTGGCTGCATATTTTTAAAATTGCGGCTGCATATACGTGATGTATCGAGGGAACTCTTCAGCCTCAGCTGAGTGGGTTTTGCCCTAAACAAGAAGACTGTTGCAGAACAGAAAAGACGGAGCTTCACAGATTTAAAACAGACAGAAAAAGCTCCATAAAGGAGCTGCAAAGGAGACTGAGGTTTGATTTGGGGAAGCTGAATCTTAAAATGGAATAGAGCAAGGGGTGATTCACAGACTACCACAAACAGGCTTTTCCAGAGAAAGTGGAAACCAGTCAGGTTGGGAATAACTATGGATGCCTTCATTTGCATATCAAACGTGGGAGGAGAATGTATAGACAAGAAAAAAGATACCTTGCTAAACAGGAGATGAGAAACTCTGAAACTCTGTGATGTCCCAGACCTCTTCAAACTCGCATCACCAGCCCTTCTCTTTCCAGAGAATCCAATATTCATTGAATTCACTATTAAATTGCAAAAGGTAGGTGGGAAAACAAAACAAAATGACCCTTTGAGACCAAATCCAGAGCTGATGTAAAGCCTATGGAGTAGTTCCAGCCTCCCCTAGGCCTGACTGAGCTCCCACCATCCACTGTCCCTTCTGATGTCAAGTTGATGGATTACAACTTCCTAATGCAGGACTGATGCATTATGACATCCTAATGTCGGGACGATTGATTGTGACTCTTTTTTTAAGTATGGCTTACTAGGCAATTATTGACACCATCCATGCATTAGAGGCCTAATTCAGCAAAAAAGGGCTGACAGGCCAGTGCTGTGGGAAAAGATTAACCTATTCCAAATTTTATAGATCAGGGTGAGATGGGGCTTGTTCTGGGACAGGGCCACCCTCTCATTACAGGCCTTTGGAGACAGCAAAAACTAAACAGTTTATGCCACATCTTGAAGAAAATTGCTTTATCCCTTCACCTTTAAGTGGATTCAGACGCTGCCAGTTGACTTGGGAGTGCTTTGGGGTCAGTGCACACACGCCGGAACATGGAGGGGGGGGGGGGGGAAATCCAAATAAAGGAAAGAGAGAGGTAAAAGCCAATGCTGTCAGCTCCTACCCTCTAACATCTGTGAATAATGGAAGTGCGGAACCAAGGCTGGGAGTTGGGGAGGTGAAGGGAGAAAGGGATGGTTGTAACAGTGACAAACAAGTCTAAAGGGACTTCTCTCCTCTCAAATGTCACTGGGGGAAGCAGACAGGGGACGGGGGAGGTAAGGAAGAGAGGAGGTCATGGCTGTAATACCCAGAGCGAGTGGACAATCAAATGTTTGCAGCTGGGCTAGGAAATGGCAATCCAGTTGCAGAGCACATCTGGCTCCCTTGCTGCACACCATGGGGGCCACCTGGTTTTAATCACGCTGGGATCACCTTTGAAAAACAGAACTTAATCATAGGCCTAGTCCTCGCAATAGTGTTACATCCAGACTTCTCTCCAGGGGAGAAGAGGGCGGGAAGGGGATATAAGATGAGTTGGGGGGGAAAAAAAAAAAAAAAGAAAAAGAAGATATTTCTTCTGTGTTTTGCTCAATCAAACCTGGAACTTTTTCAACAATTTCCCCTTTGTTAGGTTAAAGGGAGTCACTTTTGATTTTCTGCCTCTTTGCATTTGATTCCTGCTTAGTTTATACTTCCCTTATTATTATTTAGACAGGTTGCACGTGTGTGGGTGCTAAAGAACACAACAAGTAGAAGAAGCTATTTAAGAAGACACTGTCTTTCCTCTCCACCTCTCCCACCGGAGATGGACAAATGCATTGTACGTCGTATTAAACGGCCTTACACCTTTCCTGGATAGTCTCCAAGAACTCAGCTAGGTGTGCCACAAGGAAAAGCTTCCCTTGGCTCAGAAAAGGCCCAAACAGCATCATCCTTCATCGTAACGGCCACGCTGGGTCAAAAAGAAAGTACGCCCTGGCCACATTTTCCTTCCAACACTGGCTGGTAGCACATGCTCTGGAGAGAGACTGAAGAAACTGCAAATAACCTGCAAGTAACCACCCCTGGCACCACCTGACAGGTTTTATCAGTGAAAATTTTAAAGACGTGCTTTCTCTCCCAGATTAATTAAAATCAATCTACACATTTTGATCTGAAAAATGTTGAGGGGGAAGGGGGAAGACATGCTAATCTAACCTTGGACATGGTACATCCTAAGAGGACCAAAACCACTTCTGCTGTTGCAAAATGAAATATCCACATCATTTGCTCTTTTAGTATTGTCTAGAATCAACCCATGTCAGTAAGCAAACAACAAAAGCCCAGCCCTCTTCTTCATCTTCACTTTCTAATCTCTATCATTTCTTATCTCTAGAAAAGAAGCATCTGAGCAGCCTGTGACAGAGGTCATGAGAAACTTGGACATGGTAGAAAATAAGCATTCATTACTTTTTCGTAAGACTTTTCCATCATAATTTCAGGGAGTCAGATGGAGGTAGCAGATGAGAGAAGGTCAGAATAACAAAAGCAGCACTTCTTTACACAGACCGTTGTTAAATGAGGGAACTCACTGCCACAGGATGCGACACATGGCAAAAGTTTACACGGATACAGACGAGATCAGAGAGGAGGGAGAAGAGGCAGGAACCAGCCTTTAAATGAAAGCATTCTAGGGGCGGAGACAAAGCCATTGGAATCACAACATCCCTAAACAAAAATCAGACTTCTAATTCTTATTGAGTAGTTGCTGGAGCAACAGTAGGTTGGTTCATAAAGCCAAGGTCTCAGTCTTATTTCTTTCCCTTCACATAGAGGGGAAACCTTGGTATTTCTAAGCAACTCTCATTTGAGGCAACTATTGTATTAAAAAAAAGAAAAAAAAAAAGAGAGCAAAATGCAAAGAAAGATTCATTAGGCTAGCAGATGTTTTCATAAACATAGAAACCCTCAGTTCAGTTCTTTACGGTCCTTTCTGCATTGTAGGATCGAGAAGCACCCTGGATGTAAGCGCGCATGAAGACACGACCTGACAAGACTCAAGATGTGCACTTTACACCTTCTGGTAATGGAAAGGAAACCTCAAACCTTCAGCCCTACTTATCAAATGCTTCAAATAACTAACCTTTCTGCTAGAGTTAAGATCAGCTCATGAATAATCTTCTGTGCATGTGGTTCATTTTGTCACAGACACTGGGGTTAGATTCACTGGAATGCTTCAGCTACTTCACACTGTTGTCACGCTGCAAAGGAGCTTTAAACTCAGCTTAACCACACCAACCACAAGTTGTTTTATATCTCATTAGAAAAATGACTTAATTTCCGGTGTAATCTTGTACACGAGCTCAAATCTGCAACAGCAACAGCATCAGTATTGTAATATAATCTAGAAGTATTATAATAAAAATAAACATAGCCAAAGAGTATTTTACAAATGTTAATTATTACTAGGGGAGAAAATCCTGTCGGGTAGGTATGCGATAGTAATAGTTATCTTATTTTACAGACAGAGAAACTGAGCCAGAGATTAAGAAGTTAAGTGACTTGCCCAAGGCCACGAAGAGAAGCAAAGTTACAGCAAGGACTAATAAGCAGGAATTCCCAGCAGCCCTGCAGGCTACAAGGCCATTTTCTATGCACCTTTCTCACAATTCCCAAATCGCTTCCACTTGACTCCAGTGGCTTCTGAAGAGATTTTCTGATAACAAGACCTGCCTGACAGAGAATACACAGGGAGTGTGCAACTAAGACTTAAAAACTTATCTTGATTTTTAGGACTGCACATTCTTTCCCAACTTCAGCTTGGAAGTAGTGTGAGAGCATCCAAAACGTCTTGAAGCAGCGAAAAGAAAATCATCTGGTTTCTCTGTACCCATCTAAAGCAAAGCCCTGGAAACAGCCTGAGAAAAGACCTGATGTTTTGGTAGCCAGCATATCACACTAGTCTTTTTTTCTGTACTAACAGTCTTTCCCATCACAGCTGCTTTTGCACTGTAAAATGATAGGAAGGGAAGACAGGGACTGCTAACGTTGCTTGGAAAGACAAGGCTCGCTGTGCCACCTGCAGGGCTGGCTTGAAAAAATGCCTGTTGTAGGGAATAGCACCATCTCAGGAGTCAGGAGCCACCGTTTCTATCCAGGATGGAGCAGCTTTGCAACATCCAATTGGCCTGGTGAGCAAGAATATAAAATGGTCTATAGAATGATGCTTTCATTCCATTGCGATGTTTCACTCCATTCCTGCCCAGGCTCACCTACCTGGGAAATTATGTTCTGTGGAACAGGGGAACCTAAGAAAATGAAACACAGATGAGAATCAAAAGCAGAGTTACAGTTTAGATACAAGTTCCGTGGAACCCTCTCCCCTACCTGTATCTACCTCCATTTCTCTCTGCACTCAGATGCAGTTCTTCCCCAGGACGTTCGCAGTAGGTTTCGCTTCTGATTTAATGCAATTATCTCCATGTAATTAGTTACTAATATTTCTCCAAATGCACACTTTTACCCAGTGTTTTGCTGGAGCAAATAACCCGAACAAAGGAGTTCAGGATTTGGCCTAAATATATACCTAAAACTCATCTAGAAAAAGATCAAAGTTTTTCTGGATGGTTAAAAAGATATATTCCATTTTGGCTGGGGCTTGCTTGACTTTCTTTTTTGGTTGTGAGAACCTACAGTGGAGGACAGCAGCAGTCAGAAGCTGAAAGAGATCTATTAAGTCATTGTGCCTCTGCTCATGGTGATATATGCTGGACAGGCAGTCGAATAACGAAGTCCTCTTTATTTGATCCTTCTGCCAACATATGATTATTGCCCAACACACTCATCGTTAGTGCTTTCTGCAGTGTAGTTTCAAATGTCCCAAGAGATAGGGTTTCCACCACTTTCACTAGAAAATCGTTTACATAGCCTGGTAGATTCGGCCCCTGGGGAGACTTTTTTATTGTGTTTGGTTTCACTAAGAGCCTCGGAGGTGTTGGTCAGTGATTGATTATTGTTTGTATTGTGGTAGCACCTAGAGGCACCAGCTGAAACTGCAGACCTGCTGTGCTAGGTACGGTACATAAGCCAAGGGCGGAACTGTCTCTTCCCCAACACCTCGCAGTAAGAAGAGTTCAGCCAAGCAAAGAGGCACAGAGAGATCAAATGATTTACCAAGACCAAACAGTGGTGTGGAAACGCATTGAGGAGTGGAAACAAATTGCTATAAAACTGAGTCCATTCCTGCATTCACACCTGGGCACAACATCCAGAACAACACTTTGAACACCCAGGTGATACGCGCATACTCACGGGAGTGTGTTCTGATGAAAGGAGCACACAAAAAAAGTTACGCTACAAAGTGAAACAATAATCCCTTAAAAACTAAAGCCCATTAGGAATGAGGCTTATTCTACATTGCTCCGATGCTTCAGCAGAAACCACTTGCAAACAGGTTAAGCCTCCACTGCACAATTTTCTCTCAAGCCGTGGGGAAAACAGGGAGAATTCTGAGGACAGTAACAGAAATGAAGAAAAATAAAGAAAGTATCAAAGGTTAAGCCACCAGATGAGGTTGCAGGAGGTGGTAGATTACGTGATCTTCTTGTATTTTAATTCAATTCTTCCCTTCCCACTTTAAACAAATCCTCTCTTTTGGAAACCAATGGCCTCCTTCCCATTTGTTCTTAGATGAGGTTTATTATGAAAAGTAAGCACCCACACCAAACCACCATTCCCAAACTAAAGCAAATCATTTGTTGACTTCTCAAACGGCAAGGGGGACACAGGCATCAAGATCAAGGTTAACACCTTCATTCAACCAGGCTCTCCATTCAGTTAGGGAATCACTCAACAGCTCTGCAAACAGAACCCGCGATCTCATTGATTTCATTACTCTCCTCCTTCCCTGTGCAACCCTTATTCACAAGCCATCAGAGAACAGAAATACAGCACCACTTATGAAGAATAAAAAAAAAAAATTACTACTCTGTGGTGTCTGTTAATGTGATGGATGGTTAAAACAGAAGTGAAAACTTGAGATGCATAAATAACTGATTTTGCATTTTGCTTGCATTATAGAGAAACGAAGGAAGAGAGATTAGTTGGTCAGCAACCCAAAATAAGCGTATTTTTTTCCGTGAACTGGAAAACAAAAACAAGTAACATCATAGCCTCAAGCAAAACATTTAATTTGACCCAAGGAAAAAAAAACTTTAACACTGAAGTTAATTTCTAAGTTTCTCATTTGAAACAAAAATACCAAACTGCTTTTTCCTCCCCCTGTCCAAGTGTTATGAATATTTGCAAAAACTAGTAGCAGCACACATTGTCTCTGCTTTAATCAATGCATTTCAGCACCTATTTGTGAGATAATTCACCTGATCCAAATCTGTATTTCCTGAGGGGTAAAGAAAAGAAGAGAAAAGAAGAGATTTTGGGCTCAGCTTTGGTCAGTACCGATCGCACTTGCCTTCCCCACTACTGGCACAGCCTTACGTTTGTTTACTGCACTATAAAGCACAAACACAGTGACATTCAAAAGACCCTCTCTACCCAGGAAACTAAACACACATTCATTGAATTTATCTCCATTCCTACACGCCAAAGAGCTTTTTGGGCTGCCCCTGATGACACCACGCTGGACTTGACTTGCCTGCTGTTCTGCAGCAGCCATTCTCCCACGGGGGTGGTCCAGGCTGGCTGCAGTTTTGCTGCCGTCAAACCTCACATGCTACACACAAAATTTCCTAATCATCGGGTCCCCCACTTCCAAAGAGCACTCACAGGTGTCTTTCCCCAAGAGTAAGGAAAACCAGAGAATGCGAGGGCCTTGTCAAAAGATTAAAGCTCCATTTCTTGTGTCCATGACACCAGGGCATACACCGAAATGAGCCTGAAAATGAGCTCCAGTTTAGCCTGAAAGTTAGGGTAGGACCGAATGTTTGTTACGGGACACTTTTACTGCTGGTGTCTTTTCTCCTGTGATTCATTCTACTAGAAGCATCTTGGGAGAATGAATCACAGTTCCAGCATATGCCACCATCACTTGGATCCTCCTGTCTCATTCTTGAGGTCTGTTTATGAGGCTGAGAAAAGCTATCGCGAAGCCCACCATAATCCATGGTCTGTCTAAAATATCCACAAGAGCTCTCCTGAGTCACGAAGATGACAAATGTGTATCCAACAAGGACTGTTCTCCACTCCTTCAGTTTCAGCAATTCAAAATGAACAGTTAGAGCATCATGGCCCTGTGAAGCCAAATCGCGTGTCCCTTGAGACCACCTCATTCCTTTCTCGCTCCCCCTCCAGCCCCCTCATCAAATAAAGCCAAGAGTACGTGCGTCATTCTGACACATACCCTTCAGGAAGTGATGGGAATAGGATAGATTTTCGTCCTCCTAATGCCCCGACTGTGTCCCTACAGCACGAGGTCCTTCATTCCCACAGTAACAGGCCCCCTCTGCTCCAGCGCCAGCCGGTAACCTGAGGAGCCATGACCAATGTGATGTCGGATTAGCATCGCTCTGTGACACTGTCAGCAGCATTTTGCTGGGCTCTTTAAGAGAATATCCTGCTGTGATTCACAACAAGCCTTGTGTTTGGGAGACACAGAGATCTCATCCAGCAAATTGAAACACGCTACAGTGAATTTCAGTATTTCTTCTTGGAGGCCTCCCAGGGACTGACCTAAATGGCGTGTGCTATATCAAGAGTAAAAACCACCTGCTACAAAAAGCCTGGGCTCGAACCACTGAGACCCACCTGTGACAAATGAGCACAACCGACTGAGCGAGAGCGACTGGGACCGGGCTGGAACCACAAAAGCTGCTTCTCAACTTCTCCACAGTCTGGCAAAGTAAGAAATAGGTTCATTTCACTGCAGCAATTTGTCTAAAACGTGTTGGGTCACGTATCAGTAACTCTTCAATACATTCTGCATTATTCACTGACACATATTTGTTATCTTAATTACTAATTACAAAATGTGGGATGACTCATTTACAAGACGGGTTGGAGAGACCACTGGTTTCCCCAGCCTTGCCAGCTGTATCGCTGGATGGCTGCTAGTTATATGCACAGCTGGAGCGAACTCCAACAAAAGCCTCTCAAACCTTCTCGCTTCAGCCTGTTTTATCTGCTCTGTGACAGACAAAGCATCAGGTACCAAACCAAGAGCAGATCGGTGAGCTGAAACTCACTGAAATATTCATAACACTCTCGAGGTGAAAAAAACACTGAGCAGCGTATGAAGGAATGCAGGAATTATTTGCATTTTTGCTTGACGAATACCATGGTGCCAGAGGAAAACGCCGCATCCCTAACAAGCAACAGCAGAAGTGAAGCAGGCAGGGGGAAATGAGAAGAATGTAATTGATTTCACTGGAACATGCCAAGAATACCGGGCTTAACACCTCATTTCTTGTAAAATGGGTTTTGTATGTCCTTAAACGTCAGAACCGTGATTTTGCATCTCCTTGGGAAGTCAATGCTTAGATCAGCACAGCACTTGCTAAATCCAACACTGGCGACTCCTTCCCTTTTAACAGAAAGCACAGAATTCCATCAACTGCCGTACTCTGGTCGCTTGCTGTAGCAACATTCTCCACAGCAAACCCTCCTAGGAACTCACTGCTAAACCGGTCCCGCTTAGTTTGCAGAAGCCACCAATACCCAAGCCCAAGGTAATATACCTCCAAACGCATTTTGATTACATCAAACGAACAAAACCACTCAGCTGTGCTGCATCTCCTCCTTTTTCCTCCCTCTGGCCTCCCACATTACAGATTAAAACAACAGCGCATCTGGCATTTGCCGAGCGTCAAATACTTCTCCGAGACCTCCTAGAACAAACAGGCCCTGGCTGCCTTCCTCTGAGCTGCTGATAGGTCTCCAGCATTGTGCAAGGGGTCAGACTTAGGAACTGTCAACAGCTTCCTAATGTATGCTCTTTCTCCGGGAAAGGGGGTCCCAGGTTTTATAGCCTAATAGATTCGTTAATCAGAACACACACAGGCTAGGAAAGCCACTGTTTGTTTTCTCTGACAAGTTTGGCATTTTCCTCCTGGGAGCCAGGAAGCTTTAAAGGCAAAGACTCTCCTACTTAACTGGACAAGAAAACCAGTCTGGACAAACTGAGACATGTCATTGTGGCTGCTTAATTCTGAGCCAGAAGGTGCCATTTTAGAGACTTTACAACAACATCAATGTCAGGGTAAAGGAAATTAAATTCCCCTCCCTCTCCTCCCCTGATGTCTCCATTTTCTCTAGGCTTCCCTGCCTTTACTAAGGACAGAGTCTGGCCCATCACAGGCACAATCCACGTGATTGTACTGATGAGAATGATGTTCCGTTCAGAAAGCAGTTCCAGAGGGACTGCTTAAAGCAAAGCAAGACTGTCTTGTGCAACAGTGGCAACGTGCCCACAAACTGCTTCTGTTCACTCACGACAGCGGTTTAAAACACAGAAACATGAAATGGCAAAGACAGTGAGTAAAACTTCTAAATGAAACTACACACACACCGTCAAGTCCGCAGTTCTCAAGCTGTGATGTAGACTCTGCCATCGCAATAAGGACTTGCTATAAATAACCCACATAGAATCACAAAGGGGAATTCCAAGTGTTTCCAAGGCTGTGTAGCCCGCCCACTAAAAATAAAACGAAATACCTTAAAACCTAGAAACTGACACAATTTATTACACTTTCATGGTCTGGATGAGACACGAAAATTGTATTCTAAGATTTTATGCCATGGAGGAGGAAAAACCAGGGGGATTTCAGTAAAAATAATTTCTGCCTCTTTTCCTCATATCTTGCTAAACAGTGAAAGCTCCTCTCCTGTGAAATCATTCCAGCATCAGGGCTAAATCCCCTCGGTCTGAAGGGACCCCTTGCTATGTTCCTGGCACAAAACAAACGTCACAGTCCACATGCAGTGTCCAGCTCAGCAAGTCCCCAGGCCACTGACTCCCACTACCCGAGTCTTTATACCAGGCCAGGGAGTCCCCAACACTTTTCCTATTTCTTAAACCGTTTCTCTAAGCACTGCTGCAAGGCACTGTCAGAGACAGCTTCTGGGGATGGATGAATCTTTGCTGTAACGCTGTCTATCGGGGCTGAGAACCTGGTTCATGGGCATGTTCCCATTCTTCCTTCATGCTGTTCCTCCGTCCTCCTTCCCTTTGACTGGAATCCCATGGTCTCCACAACCTCTTCTGGCTCTGGTACTCCAGCTATTAAAACACGGCATGATAGGTACGGCCGAGATTAAGGAAGCGCTTAGTCCAGCAGCAATTCCTTGCAGGAAGAACATTCAATTATCCTTCTTTAGAATGGAAACTAGCTTTACTTTTGGTTTTTAAGCACACCACACACCCTCTGCCAAGTCATACAGTCATTTCTGCTGTCACTGGTTGAAGCAACGCTCGTATCTTGCTGAAGTCAAAGCAAGTCCCATTGAAGTTACAATGAAACACCGTGGTTAAGTGCTTTGCTGAATCAGAGCCATCGTAACTATCCATTAGGCTTTGATCTGGTTAATGTTTGTCCAAATATGGCCCCAAAACGGGAAAGCAATGAACCATTATTAAAAGAAGGAAGGACAGCTGGAATTATTTTAGTGTACAACTACATGCACAAACACACACCAACTAACAGATTGAAAAGCTGTTCTTTTTATTCCTCAAATTATGTTTCTCTCATTCCCTTAGTCACAAAACTATTAATTAGGGTCTTATTTTCGTTCCCCCTCCCCGTTAATGTACTCAGTGCTCATCCAATTTACGCACACGGTTTATCTTGGCAAAAAAAGAAAGGGAAGTAGAAGAATCCCTGTGCAGGGGCGGAGGGGGGAGAGGTGTTTGTTTGAGGGGAGTCACCGCAGTCATCACTCAGTCACTGTAGAATTGAAGAAGGAGAAAGACTAAGAAGGCTTAACTCTTCATGCTATTAATACATGATAGAGATATGATGTGCATAACTGAAAGGCAATTAAGTAAATACTTGCCTCCTCTTCTTCACTCATACACACAGATCTATTCTTTCCATTTCTTAACAAAAAAGCTGGCCTGTTCCAGTCCAGTTTCTTGAAAAGCAGGTTAGCTGCCAGAACATGTAGAAAGACGACCTCTCAGCACAAAATTAGAAAGAACTGACTCCACCCATGACAGCAAGCTAAAACAAATGCAAGGTCCATCCTCAGTGAAGGCAGTGACTTTCTTCCTCCTTCCAATCTGAACCTTCCCCACCATATCTGAGGTTACAAAAGTCTTATATCATGTAATATGCTTACACTTTATTGATGGTGAATTAACAGACATCTGCCACTGCACACTCCTAGCCTCTAGCTTGCATGACAGCGCTGACTAAGAGAGGAGCCAGATCTACCTTCAAGCACATGGGCGGCTCCAGCACTTCCAGTTGATGGACTGCAGCAGAATGACACCATTCTTTTCTAAATCTTCCTGAGCTCTTTCTCCGCTGACAGGAGTGGAGGACTTCAATTCACCTTTGCCATTGCAAAGATACCATATGTTCTGTTTGGACAGCAGAGGTTTAAGAGATAAGCAAACAGACTTCGTGTATGTTCTGATTAGAAAACACAAGTAAAAAGGCTCTCTTGATCTGCCTGATTAGGCTATTATAAATAAGACAGACATTCTCTTTCAAAAACAGTCTTCCACTCATTCAGAGTTGATAAAGAGCAGTTTTTCAGAGGTACAGAAGACTAGCCATTTCTGCCGGCTTCAGCGAGGGTTGTGTGTCTGTGAGTGAAGGTGATATACATCCATGTGTGGATACGTGTATTCTGCCCCTCAACATACTTCTTTTCAACTGGAACCTCGTAACGCTGCTCCACCTCAAGGAAACATAAATATCAAAGGCAAGCTTAGCAGTAGCGTGAATAAAGGAGCCGCTTGCCCTAAGTTTGGTATGGACAGGAGGCACCACCCTGCCCGTTTCCTGTTTTCCACCAGAATTAGTGCAAGGAACTCCTGTCCCCTTGCCCGAATCCCATCCCAGCAGCCGCGCTTCAAAGACACTGCCCTGGGGATAGGAACTTCAGCACACGCAAAGCAGGGACATCCCACACAAGCTGCACACAGCCGCTAACAAAGCAAGAAGAGAGATTTTGATTTTACAAAGCTCACGATGGCACACGACCCTGTGGCCAGGGCTGCTAAGGGGGGCTGGCAGACCTGAATGTGATCTCCAACTTCACTGGTGACCGACTACTGGAGGCTGGGCCTCCACAGCTGTCACAACACTTCTGGCCATTCTTCTCAGACTTAGTGTCCCATCTCTAGACTAGGGAAACAGCATCACTTGTACTACCTTTGTCAATGCTTTGGAAAGCCAGGGACAGAAATGCTAAACATTCACATCTCACTGGAAGTTTGGAACCTACCTCACCCTTCAAGGGACAACCATCCAGGTAACGCTGGCGGAGCAGACACCAAACCATTCCACAATGCACCATCTTCTCCCTACTTAGAAATCAACCACCACCTGCCCCTCAGCACTGCTGGGTTTGACACAACTCCAGCTAAAGCAAATGGAAAGACTAGTCATTTCCAGAGGAACATAAAAAATTGCTTTACAGATCTGTCCCACGGTTTATTAGTTTCATTAGATCCAGTCTAATCCGATTCATTTTCTGTGACTTTTTTTTTTTAACTTTTTCCCATTCAAATTACAATTCTTCATTTCAAAACAGAACAATAAAACAAATTGGAAA
This sequence comes from Chroicocephalus ridibundus, assembly GCF_963924245.1. Lineage (NCBI taxonomy): Eukaryota > Metazoa > Chordata > Aves > Charadriiformes > Laridae > Chroicocephalus > Chroicocephalus ridibundus. The sequence goes on from NC_086296.1 coordinate 14,008,520, forward strand.
ACCCCCTTCCTCTTTTCTAACACTATGGCTTATTCTAGTAACCTATTTTTAGACCTCTGACATGTATATAAAAATATATGTTCCCAGAGGAATTTCATACCACTATGCAATGTGAACTTGTTAGAGCACTTACTAATGACACACCCAGATTTATTGCTTCCCAGGCTCTGTCTACAGTTTATTTTTTGATGTAAAAAAGAAAACAAAACAAACCCATAGCAAATAAAAAGGCAGATATTTGTATGTTTGGCTAAAAAAAAAATAGGGTTTTTTTTTATAGCTGTGCACTGATACAAGATTTATCTTCTTTGCACACAGCTTTTAGGCCAAACCCTCTTCTTTTTATGGAGACTTGATAAAAATCTAGCTATGCCAGTATTTTTAAAACTACTTTCTAGCTTCTTTTTGTGCTGATGAAAACCTAAGCCTGCATAGCAAACTAAGAATTTCCCCACAGAAATATTCAAGATTCTCAAAACCACAAGATTCGATTACATCTCGACAGATCTGAAGACCTTGATAAATGATTTAGATATGAAGGTCCTACAATTTTGTGACACCTAACTATTCTGCCTTCCTGAAGTATTTTCGTACATTTCACTCCTGATTTACAGGACCGACCACATCTGAAGGACAAGCTGTAGTTTTGACTAAAAACTTGGTATCAAAATCTGACTTCAATGGAAAAAAACGGACAAACCATGGGGGATGAAGCATGTACCAAGATGATTTCTCAGTTCTTGATCAGATAGAGCAAGATGGGACAGACAGACGGATGAAGGAAAGGAAGAAAGCAAGGAAGGAAGGGAAGCACTTACCATGGCCAAGTCGCCCAAGCTCAGCATCCTCGAGGGGCTGGTCCTAGTAAGAGAGCACCCACCATTCTTTGGATACCAACAGCATATGATGGGCAGTGAGCCTGGACAAGAGAATTTATTGGTCCATGAGGTTTTCACAAGCTTCCAGATGTTTCACTGCCATTGAAGCCAGCAGGAACGAGCCAACTAAATACCTATCGAAATCTGTGTCTCAACATTTACCTCAAATTTGCATATGGGACTAATTTATCTTATGCATTTCTCCAAAGGTTACCTTTGGCTATATCTGCAAGGACTGTATTTGCCATTTCATTTAGATCTCACTTGGGGTATTGCTGCTGTTTACTTTTAGAATGCACTCCTCGGTTCCCTCTACTTGGCCACTAAACATCGCTAACAGCAGGGAACGTAAAGCTGCAGTCCAGTTTAAAAGTTTGTTAAATCTTCAGTTCATGTGCAGCATGAAAATATGTGTCCACATTGTTAAAACTGCAGACAAGCAATATTAAAAAATCAATCCTTTTTCTATGTGTAAAAATACACGAGTGGAGCTTCTCTGCAAACCTGTTCTCAAAGAAGGGCTCTACGAAACTCGCTGTCTCAGACATTTATAGCACTCACAGCCACGCTTGCTCTCACCCATCTGAACTCCCTCTCACAAAGCAATGAATATACTCTGTAATCCGTAATACCCTTTAAGGCCTTTGGAGTAGACAACTGGCAGTGCCCAGCTCATGATCGGCTTTACCTTAATAACAGTATTACCCTGAAAATATCTAGGAGTAGGAAGCGCATCTTTCTAGGACGCATGAATCCTATATGCAAGATCTTCATTCAAAAGGAATTTGGCACCCTATTGAATGTCTCCTCCTGGCCAGGTCTCCAGGTCAAGTACTGCGAGCTGTGATAATGAGCCTTGATTCTGACAATTCTGACCAGTAGCTGTTGTCATCCTGACTGCTTCTAAACCATCACGAAGACACTGAATGATTTAGGCAGGGTTTATTTTTGGTACACAAATGTAAAGGAAAATGTAATTCAATGTCACAATGTCTGCCACAGTCTCCAAGGAAATCTGATTTGAGAAGCACATGAAGAATCTCCCCAGCGCCGAGTGTGCTTTCTCTAACCAGATTTCCCTTTCTCAGTCACTCAGGTAGGATTTTTTGGGCTTTTTTTCTTTCTTTTTTCAGTCCAGAACCCTTAAAATTCCACCTTTCCTACAAAAGATTTTCTGCCCTGAGGAAAAGTTCTGTCATGAATTGATGTGTACGTTACTTCTCAGTAAGTGAATACCGACCAGAAGCAGATGCCTGATACACACCAACAGCGGAGACAAAAGAAAGGTGAGGAGTAGGAGACACAACTGAGTGAGAATATTAACTCCAGCCCTTTTCTTTCTTCTTTTATTTTCTTCTGGCCCCCACCATTTAAATCGCACAAATGTGCCCTCACTTCAGATCAGTTACACCCAGTTTACGGGTGTAGACGTACTTTGCAGTACGTCTTCCGCGGGGCCAGTATGAACCAGCACAGCTGTCACTGCAGCCTGCGGGAGGGATGTGGTCCTACAGGCTCCAAGCCGGGAGGCTTTCAAAAGTAGCACACAGTATTCTGTCAGAAAGAGTTAAATAAGAGACAGCCTGTCCTAGGCTGGAGTGGTATGCAAGACACCAGCCGTTTTGAGAAGGAATTACCCAGCAAGAGAAGAAAGCCATGATGTTAAGGCCTTAAACGGGACATAAAGACTAATTTCAGCTCTGTCACACAACCTATGTGACACTGAGCACATAACGACTGTTCCTCAGTCTTCCTAGCTGTGAAGTGGCAGTAAGAATCTTGCTTTTGTCTTTTTAAAATGTGATTTTTTCCATTTTTGAGACCATCACTCACTCTGGGTACACATAACAGGGACTTGACCTTAGGTATGGCTTCTAGTCGCTATTGTAATAATTTAATACTGTAGTGTGTTTTAAGATAATGAAATGACATTCACCCATGCTTATCCAAAGTTTGTGTGGACAGCTGACAGCTACAATTCACAGAGAACTTTTCAAAGGTAAGTAGAGACTCCAAACGTACGGATCCGTTTGTCAGCTCAGCACTAATGGCTGCAACTTAAGAACAGTGAAAATGATGGCCACAGGATCGTTGTGCTATTCGAATTAGCATTGCTAAGTACAGTAGCGGAAAAGAGCAAAGCATAAACTTGTCAAGTGCAAAAACTGTAGTATGGATTCATGTTCCTGTCATTTATATCTCATTTATGTTCTTGTTAAATTATTCTACAGAGCAATTTTTAAAAGTTTAGAAGGAAGAACACTGCCCATTTATTACTCTATGTCATTTACATATTTATCTATTGGCATTCAACTGAAAAGCTTACTCATTTCAATCATATGAAATCCTACAGAAATGTTTCAGAACATTATAGAAGTCCAGGAGCATCACCACTAAACATCTGATAGAATCTTCAGCCAAGACACGTCATCAGTAAAGTTAAGCTAAAATATCTTTAAACCAGCAGAAGATGAGGCTCAGGTAAGTCAGGTCTCCACTGTCATTCTGCTGGGGTACATCACTTAGCTCTGACAGTGTGACAGAACCACTCTTCTCCTGAGGCCATCACTAATATTCCATCATTGCTGCAGGTCCATCCTACCCAAGAACTGGAGAGGCTGCATGTTCTTAACCACCTTGGACAATGAGTGCGAATCTGAAAATTACGGGTAAAGCCCAGAGATCTATTAAACATCACTGGTTCAACAGAATTGAGGGACTGAGATTCAAGTTTTTGCGGCAAAGGCTGCAGCAGAACGGGAGACCCACACTGTGCTGTATCCTGTCCAAAAATCAGTCAAGTGTAAAGCTTCGTAAGCTTTACAAGCCCAAGCAAAACCTTGGGCCATCTGGCCCTCTGATGCAAGGCAGATGAGCTTCCTCAGGGCAACACAGTAACATCCATCTTGACTTCCCTCAGCAGCATCCGAAGCCCAGGCAGCAGCACAGCAAGGCTGGACTCCAGGACCAGACTTTCAAACAAGCTCAGGGACAGAGACTCAAGCGTTCATCATCCAAAATAAGAGTTGCTATTACAGAGTTCACATCTTTTTGGGCACTGAAGACACTGCACTAGGTGAGAATGACACAACAATATCGAGAACTTTATAAGTCTAGTCTCAAGTGCTCAAAGTGGTGCGCTAAAGTATTTACCTGTTGTATTGCTTGTCTTCTTCCATCTCTTCAGGCTCAGAGGAAGACCTAACGTGTTCAAAGAATTCATGAAAGGAACAAGAACTGCAAGAACAGCCCATTCATCCCCCAGCAGACATATTTTACTACCAGAACTATTTCTGATTCTGAACAGCAGAACAAATGAAGCAGAGGAAGCAAAAGAGAAAGAACCCACGAGGAAAAAAAAAAAAAAAGGGCAAAGAGATAAGAGATCACAATTTTTCTGCACTGAAGTCTGCAGAAATTTTGCTAGAAGGAAAAGGCTCTGGGGCAGTAGAACAGTCACACACTTTTTTTCAACCAGTCATCAGGATTATTATTACTAACTTCAGAGGAAACAGCGCTAGGCTTATATCCCGGAGCCTATGCTGCTTTTGGTTATACCATTATACATTTCACCATAAATCAACCATCACCAAATTTAAAACAACTCTGAGTGGTGAGTGTGGAGCAACACTGCACAACCACGTAAGGAAACACGGGCACAGACAACCTATTGATGCAACCTCTGTTTTATGCAAATGCAGGACATGACACATGCAAAAACGAGGAAAAAACCAGTATGATCACAATACTTCCCTTGTCACTGGGATGACATTTACTCCCAAGCAGCCTTTACGATGGCACCAGAAACTAACTTTGCCCTAGGGTGAGAAGGAAACATCTAATTAAGCAGACTTAAAAATCTGGTTGTCAGGACTTAAACCACGCTTTACACTAGGCAGACAAAACTCCTGCTCTTTGCAGGAGCTTAAACAAGACCAGACCAGAAAGGGGTCCTAAAAACCAGCAGAAGTGGAAGATATCAAAAAAGAAACAACAGGAAAATTGCTCAGTTAAACTGTCCTCTTTTTTCCTCAATAAAAAGTCTCGTTGAGTCTCTCTTTTCCCCCTCTCTAAGTTCACTCTGTTTCAACGCTTTCTGAAGCTAAACTTTCACTAGGCTTTGCATCCTGCATGCTTAATTCTTTCTTGAGCTTTGTCACCTGAAAGATGAATGTTTAGGGGGTTGTGAGCAGCGAAGAGGACACCACAACCCAGGTGATAACTAGCACGCTGTGACAGCAAGGAGAATTCTTCTAAGACTGTCGGCACTCATTTTTCTCCTGCCTCTACCGAAACCTCTACAGATACGAAGGCAAAGTCCACAACCAGCACAAATTCTCTGCATAAACCTGGGATTATTGAGGGCTTTTGCAACACAATCACTTGTAACTGCGTCTCCCCCCTTGAAAGACAGATCCTCGAAGATCCAAGACAAGATAGCCACAAACCTCTAAGTACTATCTAAGGCTATCATAAAAGTTTATGGGCCACACCCGCATAAGCCATAGTTCTGATCCCTATCCAGATTGGCTCCAGTTATTTAACCTCCCAGTTATCTGCAGATCAGAAGCAAAGCACTCGGGCACTAGACGGTGCTTAAACTCCCACCCAGAGCTGGTGTGTTAAATCATGACTCCACAAAATTGCCTCGTGTCTTTAACTAAACTAGAGGAGGGAGGGATATCAAACCTTGCAGATCTGTTATCCCACAGCTTACACATTTGGCCTAGGCATAAATCAGCTGGCTATATGATTAAGTAGAGTCGCAAAATTAAAAATAGTAAGAAAACTAAAAAATAGCAGGGGTTTATTCTAGATGCTGTTAAAATGGAAACACAATGGCTTAAAGAAGGAAAACTCCTAGAAGACCTGGAACATCAACTACCCTCCCAACAAGGTCTAGTTTTATTAAATTTCTTTTCCACTCCTTCGGTCATTGGTATGTGCATTTCAGCACAGGGCTTAAACTCTTGTGATACCTCAGCTACCAACTGAAGGAAGCTGGGATCGGTTTTAATTGTCCTGTTTCTTTGTATTACCTCCCAAGAGATCCATTATTTGATACTAGGCTAGATGGGCCTCAGGACTAATCCAATACGGGCAATTCTTATGAGCCCAAATCACAGACGCACGAAGAGTAAGGGCGAGTATTAGAACCTGGAGGCCTGCAGCCAGTGAGAGCCCTTCCATTGCAACGCCTGCCCCTACACGTCGTCGTCAAAACCACTGAGACTTGGACGTACTTGCAACAGAGGAAGGAGCACAGTTCACACACTGCCAGCCACCTCTACGCTCCTACCTTAGGCCACCCTGCTTCTGAGGGAACACCCAGCCAGGAAAGCAGCACCACTCTGGCCAACACAAGTCAGTCCATCTTGTATTTCCTCTTCTGCTCACCACTTTTTTATCTCGTATCTACACATATAACAGTCTACTCCATCGACAGGTCATGAGCAGGGTGTTCCTTTGCAAAGGTAAGGAACACACCGTGGCACCGCTGGAGCAGTGATCAATGTAGTGTTCATTTGGTTTCCTGAAGAAATTCCTCCAATATTTCCTGTAAAGAGGCTGACATTACTTGTTGCCTCTGAACAAGCAAAGCCTGTCTACTGGACCAACGGTGACACACAAAGTCATAAGAAGCCAAAGGTGCTGTTATTTGAGGACTAAAGTTATACAGTAAATGGCTTATAAAGTTAATCAGGAAGCACTAAGGTGGCATTTATGTGGCTGTCATGTGGACTTACCCAGAAAGGTCACTGTCACTGAGCAATTAGCTAATGGAGCATTTCTAGTTACTGAAGACTGTCAGAACTCAGTAGTCAGATCTATTCAAAATACCTGAGAACAAAGATTATCTACAGAGAAATCGGAAAGTAGATTTAGAAGCACCATTTAGTAAAGCACTTCCTATGACAAAGGGAAGGGCAATTTATTTCTGAGTTAAGCATTTCTTTTCCTCTTGAATCATCTGTCATTTCCAACTTCTACAGTATTGTCACACAGTAATACTTCTGGGATGAAGAAATGCTTTGGGCAATAAACCTGGATCTACCTCACACTGATCAGAACTAGAGTCAAACTTTCCCAGATTTCACAAGGTTTTGCATTTCCAGGATTTTGGATCATACCATGGCCCCATAGTCTGAGCATATCTCACCTCATTACTGCTAGAAGATTCTTCCTTCTTTCTTTTCTAAGGACAATTCCTTCCTTCTTTCAACCTTCTTAGTAAAGTTAACTCTGAACATACATCAGTTGACAATATTAAAAGATGGTCCTTGAAAATATAAAAGGTGACATACTTAATAAGCATTACAAATCTAAGCTGCGTGGTGTTTTAATTGAAGAGATGACTCTTTCAAGCAAAGGCTTTCAAAGAAACAGAGAATTCAGTCATCTGATGTCCCTAAATCTTTAAATATATCCTCCCAAGATCAGAGAACACAATTCTGCTTCCAGCTCTGCCATTAATTTTCTGTACATCTGGGCCTCGCAACACATGCAAAAAAGCCCCTTGATATACTGAATTCCCATGTTTCTCATCTCTCTGTGGTTACTGCACTGCAAGATACTTGACTAACAAAAACACAGTTGTAACAGCTAGATTTGCAAAGACAACCTCAGACTTCAAATTCAAGCTGAATTCTCTCTCTCTTTACACATCTGGTAACAGAGGTTCTGATTTTCAGATGAGTGCTGGTCTGTTGAGCGAGATGGTGTGTTTTTCTACAGACCCTTTTGAAGAGCAGCCCATAGACGGACGCTCCTGAATTGCTGGGATACTGCCACGTGAAAGATTTTGGGGAGGGCACCCAGACTGTGAGGAGGAAGACTACAACGCTGGCTGAACAACTCTTGACTCATTTGGAGTTTTGACAGGGAAAATAAGAAAGGGAGACATGGCAAACAAGCAAAAGGTGAAAGTTCATCTGCCTGCCATAAATGAGGGCAGGCGACAGTGAGGGCTGGAAATCGATGTGCACGCAGTATGGTGTTTACTCATCCCCGCATGCAGATGAGAGAGCCATCTGACTTCAGCACACAGCCACGTTGCGGGCAGCAGCATGGCGCCGGCCTCTCTCTGCTCCAGCACGGCCACTGAAACGAGCCGATACAGACTTGACGGCGCCAGCGAACCTGCAATAACTTGTTTGTTGCCACAGTGCCCATCCCATCACCTATCTCCATTCACACTCCTCCTTATTGCTCACCTGATAACGATAGACCTGACCGTAACTGCTGGGCTGTGCTGCAGAGCGGCAGAGAAGCGGATAAAGAGTATCTATCCCTTCTCTCAGCGCAAATGTGTAAAAGTTTGTTCACGGTTTTATGAGGCACGGAGCAAAACAGCTGCTTTCAGTGAGAGCTGAGGTGTTAACTGCTGAGGTATTGTGAGGTGGCTCCTGCCAGCCCACTGTGTCTCTCTGGACAGGTCAACACACAGGCTTCTGTGTTGGGCTGAAACAGGTGTTAGGAAGGAAACTATTTCATGGTGGAAGGTGGGACAGAGGTAGGGATTTCTTGAAGTTTTAAAAGGCTGGAAAAACTTGCTTTCAGTTCAGGCTTCAAACAGAACATACACGACTGGGAAGTGAAGGCTTTCCCTGCCAAGTCTCTAGTTCTCCACCTCCGCCTGGCGTTGCAGGCCTGCTTCTAAAACTCCAAGAGGAATTCATCTGACTCCAGATCTACAGCATCTCCTTCCGGGCTGTCACACTGTGAGAGTAGGTTCTACAATGTACTTGCAAGTCCTATAAAGGTCAAATTGAGATTTCTGACTCGTTCTGTATATAGGCCACAGAACAGCTGTCAAGTAGTAAAACGTCTCGGGTGCAGGAGCCAGGCATTAATCAGATGAGAAAGCTGTGACTGAGCACAGGCTCTTATTAGTGGGCTTTTAATAGTATCTGTACGTATACACACAGAAGGATATTTCTCATGTTTACTGGACACTTAGTCCTGTCACCCGGGGAAGGCAGGTGTTGCAAACTACATTAAGAGAAGCCAGAAGGAGGATTTTCACCTCATTTTGTCCACACATAAAGCTTATTCAAAGGAACAGGCTAATCCTTGGCCTCTGCTGAGGCTGGCCACAAAACTGGAGGGACGGTGTGTTTTTGACAGCAATGGCCAGGCACTGGTCTAAGATCTGAGAGGCACCTCACAAGGGCTACCAAACATGTCAGTCAGTAGAACATTATAAATGGAGGAATCACGTTGGCTAATGAAGGTTTCCAGCTGTGCAAACAAACTCCTAGAAGCTTGCACTACAGATCCCAGACTAGTTGAGGAAATATAGCAAAGAACTATTATCCCAGTAATTCATCAGGCCCCTTTGCTTAGCAAAGCACCTGAGACACGAAGGAATACTGAATCACTGCTCAACATGTCGTGCCCTACTACTGCTGGGATGGTACAGACCAGCATCTCAGTGTCTTTGGGTATCTTGGTTCTCTCCCTCTGATGTAAAGAAGTTACATATCACGTAAGATACTGTAGCCTTAAATCACAGCCTCCTGGTGACTTTGAGTTTACTTTTTTCTTGCTCCCAGAATAAGACCTGATATAATTTTTCCATGCAGGACAAACTGGGTTACAGAAACTTGGGACTGTGAAAAATGGCGAAGAGACAGAGGTTGCGGAAGGAGAAAAGTGCAGCTGGAGGAAAGGTGAAGAAAAGCTGGAATTTCTGGGCATTCCAAGATCAGATGGAAAAGACGGTGCAAAGGCAACTCTGCAAAGGGTGTGAGAGAAGGAGGGGGAAGAAAAGCAAAAAAGAAAAGGAAAAAAAAAAAAAAAAAAAAAAAGAAGAGGAGCAGTACCAGAACTACCTTGTAATGAGAGCATGTAACACCTTAAGACAGGTGCCTCAGACCTCAAACAAGCACCAAAACTGTGAGCCTATGAAAAGTCTGCCCTTACCCTGTCGTAAAAGAGACCAGTTGTGGACCAAGGCTGGAAAATACCACCTCAGGGCAATAAATCTCCCATTGATAGGGTCTGGCAAACACAAGCTTCAAGAAAAGTTGAAGTCAGCTCTGAAGTATATAATGACTCACTTAGGATTGAGGGAATTAGAACGAAAGGTGACACTCAATATAACAGCGACATTAATAAGTAATCACTGCCTGCAAACGTCTGGGCAGTTATAAAACATTGGCAAGACAAACCTTAATCTCACAAGCCTGGCTCAGCTACATACAGCAAAATGTTCTTTATCAAGTAACTGGGGGAAAGTCCTCCAAAGGATCCACGCCGATAGGTGATTGCAGGTATCTGTCACGCCTCAGCCCACACCTCCGTGAAGTCCTGTCAGCCAGCACAGCCAGGACCTTCCCTGGGTCTCCCTCACAATCTTTCCGAGGGTGCCAATCAGTTCTCCCCCACTCTCATATTTAGTCCCATAAGGGAAAATTATTCCTGGCCAACTCCTGCATTTCGCACTGTATTTTAAACAAACCAAGGTGCTGGTAAGTAACACACAGCATCGGTGTAATCTGAGAAATGAGCTTTTTGGTCGTTAGAAATGCAGCTAAAACAAATAATAAATATGGTGCAGTGACATTTATGGTGAAAGCCGCCAGAGCTTCGGAGATTTCCCCAGCCTGGTGCCGTAAAGGCCTACCCAGCACCAAAGGCATTTAAAGCTAAATTAAAATCCTCATTAGCTGCTCTTGAGTGTATTTGCATTGATGAGGTCCCTGGTGGATGTGGTTTTATGGGCACGGAGGTAAACCTGTGTGGCATAACTACAGAGAGAGCTTTCAGCTGCACTGATGTAACCCGCACGTGATATGCCAGTGATTGAGATATTCCATCATAAGCCAAGCTAGTAGGAGTGCTCCATGCCACAAAATAAAAATAAACAAACAAAAAACCCACACGCAATTGTCACTATGTTATCTGATCCAAAGAGGAAGACGTAGGTTTAAATACAGGCGAGGATGTTTATCCTCATACCCCGATACATGAAGACCTCAGAGCTACTGTTTATGTTTACGGTGAAAAGACTGACCGGCACATTTTGTCCAACTCTAAAATGAGGGGCATACAACCTGTTTACATGAAGAACAAGTGACCATAATCGCTCCTGCAGAGTCTTTCACACCACATGCTTTCTAGCATCAGAAGGATTTTTAATTTAACTTTGCTTAACGCTATCATGTGACAGTGATAGGTAATACATAAAAACCTTAAAAAGACAGACTGGCATATTAAATATATCCAACCAGCTATGCGTTATGACTAAAAGGAAGTTCAAGAAGAGCTCTTGAAGCACCTTTCCAAGAAAAAGAACTGTAGGTGTGAGTTGGGATGAAAGGAGAGAACCACGGTGAGAGGTACTGCATACGGCGCAGAAACCATGGGAAAACAAGCCCTTTGGGGACCTCTAGATGTGTGGTTTGATACAAAACCCCAAGACAGCTGTTTAACTGTGGGTGTCTAATTTCATATTAGAAAAGCACTGTATCTCGCACACATATCTCCATTATCATCATGAAATAACCCGCTCAACATCCTGGCCAAGTACTGGAGACGAAACTCCCTGCAGGGAGAATATCCACTTGATGTTATGCCATTTTGCTCAGTAAAGACTCTGAGTCAAACAATGTAACAGGCACCAGAGCGTTTCTGCAACAGAAAGCTGATGTTTGAATACAATTCAGAATAATTATATTCTACTTATTCGTGATCCTTCTCCGACTCCTTGGGACGCAGTACTCTCTGCTTTCTATCTAAATAGTTTTTGAACATTTCTGTAACTAATGCCAGATTCCCTCTCAAATGTGACTGCCTTCCTGCACAGGGTAAGCACCTGTGTGTGTATGCACGCGTGCGCGTGTTTTACATACACGCTGCTTTATACTGCCGTAAATGGGCTTGTGGTTTGCAAAATGGGTTCCATAAATCATTAATTAATGATAATACAAATATGAATAATGTAGGAGACAGAAGGGCAAGAGTCACCACTCCATCTTGACCACCATCTTGGCTGCTTGGATAAGCATTGTGCCCACACTAGTCTCCCCTGCCAAGAGCACCATTACACACAGAAATGCTGAAGAAAACAAAAAGATTGCAGCACGTGTCATGGGAAATGAAAGGACCTTATCAGTAGTATGCTAATGCAGAGGACTTTAACCCTTTCAATCTTTCTGTCCAGTATGGTCAAACCTAGGTACTCAGGCTCCCCAATTCCTGTTCCCTCAACAGTTGTTCCTTTTGGTCCATGGAATTATGAGATAGTGCTGCATCCTGCTGTTAGAAACTGAACTGCAACTTGTGAGCTATTCACAAGTTCACAAAGGGAGTTTTCCAGTCTTATCTTTATTAACTGTGAATTTATCTCTCTTCCCAGATACAATGTTGAGAGAGAAGGTGAGCTGGAGGGGGTCATTCCTGCTGTACAAGGATCAAATGCCATAAACGGCCCAGAGTGTGACTGTGTTTCGCTTCTGCCCTTTTAATTGCCCCCGTTAAAGCACACATTAAACACGCAATCCCTGTGACCAAAGGTAGGAGGGAGTTTGGGTGTAAGCAAGCAATCACTTGATAAGACAACAGCATTTCAAAACACCATAAATTAATTCCCTAGGCTAATTTCCCTAAGAGCAATGGAGATAATAAATCTCATCGTTGGCGTTAAGGGTGACTAAAGAATCTGCTTCATGTGCCTGCCAACATGCTACCGGAGCAATGCCACAGAACTGAAACTTGCTGGCTTCTTCCAGGGAGGAAGAAAACAGTAGACATGTAAAAACGTGCTGCAGCCTGTCCTGCTGGGGCAAGTTACTTTTACCAGGGAGAGAGGGCAGGGGGGTAAAGAAAACGAGAAAAGGAAGGTTCCACCAAATGAAACCGAGCAGGGACATTTCACGTGGCAGACTGCAAGAGATGTCCTACGAACAGGGGCAGAAAATCATTCTTGAAGGCACAAGACATAAATTTTAAGTTACTGTGGATTAATGAGTCAAGAGGAACGGGTCAGAAGGGGAATTTAAGGACACATGCTGTCCTTGATCAATGTCTGGAACTCCCCTTGACGTTTCATAGAAGACCCTTTACACATCAGAGTTACAAGAGGTCCATAACGGCCATTCACCCTCACGTACACCCGCATGTCCACACTGACACTCACACTCATCACCTCTTTTTAATGAGCGCAGGACACCTCCCAAGCCTCCCAACTTCACTCCAACACACATCTGCTCGCATAGAATGCCAAGATGGAGCAAGAGTGGATATTACAACTTGGAAATTTGTCTGATCACCTCTCTTAGGTTTACGCTGAATCCATTTTTTTCCCCACAGTGGTTTAATAAAGCTCAAAAACTTTAAAGAGCCTGCACAATAAATACAATGAGGTGCCATGTAAGCCACCAGTGTGAAAAATCTAAGTTAAAGGCTAACTCTAATCTCACTTATAGTGATTTAAATTAAAAACAATTTAGTTAACAAAAGCCAATATGGCAGCAGGATTGGATCAGGGATCAGCCTGTCTACTTCTCCTCCGGATTTACACCAGTTTATGTTTCGAAGAAGCAGATGCAGAGTCTCTCCCTATATCCCAGCACCATCTTGGCTGTATCTGCCTTTGCTCAGAGCTTTCTGTCTGAACAGTGGACTGTACTAGTGTACTATTATTAGAGTTGTTCAGAAATTCATTTGAGCATCCTTACAGCACGTGTAACTAACGGGCTGGCAGGGGGCAGAGGCACAAAAGGAAAACACAACTTGGAGACGCAGCATAAACGCTTTTTTCACAGTGGGGTCTTCAAAAGTCTTAAGACTGGTCCAGATGAGCATACAAGACATTCTACTTACTATAGCTCCAGAAATCCTATTAAAGAAAGTTGGGAAGTGACGAGCCACCCCCATGCCCCCGTGCACGCACAAGGAGAGCTCTGCTGCTTCGAGACCACATCCGCAATGACTTTGGATTTTAAAATTCAGGGGGTTTTTTAACTTAGATTATTAACAACATCATGAAAGGCTAAACAACCTTGCATTTCTGGCGTGCGTTCGTAGGCTCATCTGTGTGTTAAGTGAACAAATAAAGGAACTTAAAAGGAAAGCCAATATATATTCCATTTATATATACATATATAATACATATACACATTTAGGGGCATATATTTCCCTAACCATGTTGCATAACTATGTATTTATTAGACATACTATGGTATGTGTATATCATAATGCACCGAATATTTAAAAATAATTTAGAAAATTGGCTGGTTTCCTTACAATTTAGCTTACATGGTACAACATAATATATTTTAAATACCGTGGAAATTGGCCAATTTTCCAATAGTTAAATATCTGTGATATATCATTACAAACATTTTACAAAAGAAACATATGGCAAATTTTGTATTCTTTCCAGATGAGTGATATCCAGACCCTCTGATGTATGAATGACCTCCAGAGAGTCCTGCATTTTCACTATTTTGAATGCTTTGCTTCTGGTTTGGAGTCCGTCATTGAAACTTGGTCAATTAGAATGAAACGTTGGGTCTCTAAAACTAAAAAGCCTTAGGAGTGACAAGTGAGCGGTTCAGCAAGGGTATTTAGGCAATGCATTCATTCAGTTCAATCGAAAATACATTAATACAAAATAAGTATTAACTAATTAATGTGACTCTATTCCCCTCAGCCTATTCTCAGTCCACTGTGCTGATTCAATGCCTATTTGGAGAGAGAAGCGCAGGAACCTCAAGACACTCAGTTCCTCTAAATTTCATGCAAACAAGCAGCAAGGGGAGAAAAGGGAGATCGTACTATCACCTCGCGTGGAAAGACTACGGCACAACTCACCCTCGTCAGAGAATCTACGCAGCAGAGCCATTAATTCAAGTGCTCATGAAGTCTGTGGAATGCTGGCTTTTGTGCCAAGCCACCCTCAGGTGCCTGTTGCTTCACAAATGCAGGAAGGTTGGTGACACACAGTATGGTGCAGCACCAGCGATATATGTCACAGGAAAAATAACTGTCTGGAACGTGAATACAGACCTAGGGTCAGAACAACTGGTCAAACTATATTTCAAAAAACCTAATGTGCCATAGGTAGAACTGAGTCTAAATTTACAATCCAGAGGAGGAGATGCATTTTCTTGCAGGGAGAGCTGCAAAAATAACATACACATCACAAAAGTTATACGACATACTTAATTGGGTAGTGGGAAAGCCCAAACTGAAAGCCTGAAGACTTTATTAAGAGCTTTAAAAGTTGCTTTCCAACAGAGAAGTTGATTCTTTTTTGAAGGAAGGAGATGCCTTCTAGGAAAACGTTCATTTCAAATGAAGTTAAGTTTCCTGTGAGGGTGATTTTGATAGAAATTTTTTTTCAACCAGTCTGGTCCTGTCAGTACTCTAATGGCATGCACTGCAACTGCAGGATGTTGCAGTCTGTAATAGCCAAGCAACAATATTAACTCAAGAATGAATATTAAGTCATAAATGAATATAGGCTTTCGTTCCTCATTTATACTCCCACCTCTTTGCCATCACCCCCTCAGCAGCTCCCTCCACTTCTCTCCAAAGAAAGAGAGCACATGTGCACAAAAGGGAGAGGAAAAGATGCTCCTCAGAAGAGCTCGCTCTGTTTGAGCACAGGCACGAGCTGGACAGCTGAACGCTGCACAGACTGGACTTGTTGCTATGTGACCTCTTTCTGAAGAGCTTTTGAATCCTTTAATTTCCATAAAGGCCTGAATCCACGATTACCCAATGCTGAGAGAATCGTGACTTTGGCCAAATTGTATTCTGACAAAGGTACGAATCAAGCAGCGGATGTGATAGAGGGTAGATGGGAGAGATGTCAACAATTTAAATATATCGAAGAACTAGGGTAGGAAAAAGATGGCCTGGAAAATTAATTCCATGTCATTTTGGAACTTCCACGAAGACCAAGATGCCAATTAGCACAGGAGGAGCCATACACTTGGCCTCAGTAGTTTTCTCCTTATCACAGGAAGGAAGAATGTATTTGAAGATGTAAGACAATAGACAGGCAATTCCATAACTGGAAACTCACCAAGGTCAGAGGGAGGGCAAAAAAGCAATATAATGTTAATTATATCCACGTGCAGGATGAACAATACATAGTTGCCAAACTCCCTCACATACCTATTCAAGATTTTTTCCCTGATACAGACAGCACCAGGGACCCAATCACAGAATTTCAGTTCATGGGATTTGCATTTCATGTCTCCACAACTTTTGTTTATACCTTCAGTAGTCAATGGCAACTAAAATGAAACTGTTTCGTAACAGAGCTAGTGTTCCAAAAGAGGTTCAGATTCTGGATCTATTTCACCTTCTCCGCATTTCTAATGTTTTGCCTGTAAGACTTTCTAGCACCATAATTACCCAACAGGATTCTCAATCTGTGCATAAGAAAGGCCAATTTAGAAGTTTAACCAAATTTCAGGATGGATTTTAGTGCTTTTCTTTAAAAAAAAAAAAAAAAAGAGAAAGAAAAAAAAACCGTGAACCCATAGGCCGTGTTCCCTGCACATGGATACAGCCAGTACAAACGATTAATTGAACATAAGACCCAGCATACTCTGAGTCTTTACTCAGGAGAACTGGGCAAATAAGCAAATAACCTGATGCCATTCACGTGGTTTTCAAGCAGGCTGAGACGTAAGCGATGCCCATGGAAGACTGCAACACATCTGCAAGTATATTAAATCCCGCGGTGAAAAGGTCTAGCAAGACTCATCTGAAATTCATATCAGAATGTGGAAATAATTTCAAAGACTGGGGCAAAAAACCCCCATCAACCCATTAAAACAGATAGAGAAAACAATTTGAAATAGCCCATCCTAAGAGGATTAAAACTCACAAGAAAAAAAAAAATCCACAGCATCTGGCATTGCACCATATCTGCAGAGATATACCACAGAACTCTGCTCAGGACCTGGTAAACGATTTAATGCGTCTGAAGAATAAAATTGCAATGAAACGTGAAAGGGAAAGCGGATCCGCTCAGAGGATACGTTTTTGCGCTTACCAAACCAATTCATTCCATTTGCCCTGCTCACTGAAGCTCTCCTGCGTTACTGGAGAGCCTGACAGGAGAGCATGGTACACCTGTTGGAAGAATATAGTTTTAAATCCACAGAGTTCTATCTTAAAACACGGTTTTACCCTGCATCATGTGCAGCGGGAGACAGATGGCACTTGCTGTTACAGCTGCTGGCTGTTTTCCAGTTGCAGGCCACTGACCACAACTTGATCACAACTTGTTGCAAGTGACGGCTTTAGGACACTGCAACCCTCCACTCCCGAGCAAAGCTCCGTTTAGGAAATTTGCTGGGATTCTCTCCACTCGCAGACTCCCAGTTTGGGTTTTTTTGTTTCTTTTTTCTAAGAGGCAGAATCCTAAAGGCAGCATTTCTAGGGACGGGGGAAGAAGATGTATGTCCTAGCAGTTAAGAGAAGTCTCTTCACAGGACAGCCAGCAGCGCAGTAACTCTCAGCACACAGGCAACACCCTTTTTCTGTAACAGATTCAATTTTGAGGAAGTTACCGTCACTATTGATTTATCTATCACTAGCACCTTGAACCTTCAGCTGATGTCAAAAGTTACTGCACTGGGTGTTACACAAGCCCACAGTGTGGTGCAGAGGACACAAATGGAGAAAGGGGAACAAAAGCGTAAGATTTGCTGAAGGTTACCAGCGGAGATAGATACCCTGTCCAAGGACTACATCACGCTGGGCAGCTTGTTACCCACGTTCACCCAAGCTTAAACACCTCCGTGGGATTGGAGCTGTAAAGATGGGAAACCCGTGCCTAATACTGGGTGACATTAGGTCAGCCTAAACCAGGTTTGGGCTGCAAGGGGCAGAAGCTGGCATTGTACAAGTTGTGGAAGGGTCTTCGTCAATCTCATACTCCAAAACTGATTCAAGAGAAACTGAATTTAAAATACGTGATAATGATCTCAAAACACCAGTTATCGCTTCCTGTCTCTGCCAACTCAGGCTTAACACACACGAACCAAAGGCCATGGAGAATGGCTGAGCAGCGAAGAGCAGAATGAACAATACCAGAGCAAGATAACAAGGTTTCCAGCTCAGTTTTGTACATGCAATAGGTTCATATTAGCACATAGTCGATAACCCTTCCCATCATCAGCAAAATAAAGAATCAGTGACTCTACTGTCTTAAATAAAATTATACTCATGCAAAGAGACAGGACTATGACACAAAGTTTGAAGAATCTCAGTTCCTGGGAGTCTTCTAGATCCTTTGAAGATTTTTCTTTTCTAATAATCCCAGTGCAGATGATGAAACTTACTTTCACTTACGTCGTGAAATGGTGAAACTTACTCTGAGCACCTCTAACACTTGTTCAGAAATACGACGTACTATATTTTAAACAGCAGTATTTGAAGTGGAGCATGGTCGGGAGGAAGAGGTTCAAGAACTTCATGAAGAAAGAACAGGGCTATTTTTATCCTGTTAACTAGGCAAATGTGATAAATATTAACATTTTTCAAGAGGCTGCCTAAATCAAAACACCGAACAATTATCATCTCAGCTCGTCGTTAATATTACCTTCAGAAGCAAACACTCTACTGACCTAACCAATCCATGAAACATACTTCTTAATTTAGAAAATTTTCTTGTAACATTACCGCCACATTCACTGTCAGGAGTTCAACTGTTCAACACATCTGAAGGTCAGACCTAACAGACTACAGGCCACATCTGCTGCTCACAGGGTATCTCACTTTAAGTGGCACCTCTATCCCTCTGTTTTCATGAATTCTGTAGCCTTCAGTACCTTACTGCACTTGTAACCAAATGAATGCGTAAGAGCACCTGCACGAGCAGAAATCTTACCTATAAATGCTGTATTACCAGGTTCTTTTGAGACATAAAATAATACTGGAAGGGTCAGCCTCATCCTACAATGTTGAATAGTAACTACCTTTTTGTACTATTTAACAAAAGCAAAACAGAGAATTTTTACACTCTGCTAAAGCACAGCAGAGAATTTGGGGCAGAAATAGCAGCGGCGTCTGTTTAATAATGCACAACATCGTCACAAATACATATTAGTTCCCTGAAGGGAGTGAGAATGCCTTTGCATACAGATCAAACAGAAACGGGAAGGAGAAATTAGGAAAGAGAATTTGCTCAGTCTGATCAAAAAGCATCTTGATCTTCGCAACACAGGCCACGTTTGCTTTAGTAACCGCTGCTAACCAGGACCACAGAAATCCCGTTTTCTGGAAGATGTGGGGCTGCCTGGTGCACTGCCCCCATGGTCACTGTGCTGGGACACCAGCCTGGCTCTGCTGCAGAGACCTGGACGTGGGGCTGGGCAGCAGCGTGGCCGCTTTTCTCGCACGTGTGCTGGCAGCCCCAGCCTTCACCAACAAGCGTTAACTCAGAGTGGAAGGTGACATGCCCCTCAACCTGCCCACAATAAACCAACTCCCGTGGCTTTTCCTCGACCAAGTCTCCCAGCGGAGTCCTGCTAACCAGGGACAGTCCTAGTAAGTTTTGTGCTATCTGCTAACAAGCTACTGTAGATATGGATGCTGGCCAGTTTTTTAGTTTGTTTGTTTGTTTTTAAAGGGTCTATTAGATACAGGCTTACACATATTGCAACTTTGCTAATCTTTCCAAAGGGTCACTTTTATTTCCTAAAGTGCCTGAATATCACAGGCCAGGTTCACCAACTGCTCAAGAAATTAGGCAAGTTGAAATGTTTTTGTTCTTTTCCCAGGGAGATGTTTTTGCACGGGGGTCACTGAACAAGCGTCGCTGTCCCCTCCACCCCTCCGCTCCCCCCACTCCTCCCCGCTCCACCCCAGCCCCTGGAGGATTCTGGGAATCCGACTGTAAATGACACTACCAGCTGAGATGTAATGGGTGTTGGAGCAGCAGCCGTTTCCTGTCTAGCAGGAACCCGAACCTAGAGGAATGTGGGAAGACTCCAGTGAGCCTCCTTAAGCAGCCAGAGCGGGCTGGGAACTAGAGAAGAGATAAGGGATGCCCTTTCCTCCTCCACCCACTCCAGCAGATAAGCATCATACGCCCCAGACATCTTGTCCACTGATCTGGGCTTTTCAACTGCGTCTCAGTATCTCTGACTCTACCTTCCTTCCTCTGCTCCCGAGCACGCCCCCTGTTAATGAGCCAGTCCGGGCTGATAACGGAGAACAGCGCCGGTGGAGTGAGGGACCAGGGGTGTGTAAGGGTTTCGCAGCCAGGAGACACCTGGCTCTTCCGGGGACGGGACACGGATAAGAGGCCTGGGCTCCACAGAGAGCAAACCTCTGTGTTTGAGGAGACAGGTGTTCTCTAACAGACGGAGTCAGAGCCTGTTTGTTCAGGCAACATCCACGGGCCAGGCTCTAATAGCAATTGATTTATAGTCTATTTGGCAACCAGCACAATCACACACAAATAGAAAGTTCAGATTGCCATGAAATTGCAACACCTTGCTCAGCATTCTGCAACAACATGCCACTGCCCGCGGAGATGGGGAGGACACACTGGGGGGACTGAGAGGCAAAAACCTGTACTGAGGATGTGTTCCTGTCTTCAGAGCTGCATACAAAGGGAGAGACATCCACTACCACAGTGGGTTTGCTATCTGGTCAGACAATACAGAAACGGGGCCAGAGGGTAAACGCGAAGGCACCAAATTAAAAGTATGCAAGAGGCAGGAGAAAAAACTGATCACAGATTCCACATCTTCTGTCTCTGGAAGGAAGGCACTAAATAACTGACCATTCTGCCTTGCAAACTTGCAGGCTTCAGGCCAAGATAATGGCAATAATGCAGGCTTCATGTCATTCCAGAGCATCCCATGATGCTGAGACAGAAGGCAGCAGGCAGTTAGACAGTACTGGAATTTAGGGCCAGGAGAAACTAAAGATAAAGCAGTAAAATTCTTAGAAAAAGGATCTGGGGACCTTCAGATCCTGTGTACAAAGAAATAACCTTTCCACCCAGTCACCTCCCCCTCAACTGCCCCGAGTAAAACTAATTCCAAAGTTAGTTCAGATAAAACAATCCTAAACCTATCTGGAGATTCAGAGGACCAGAAAGCCTGAGCTTTTTACACTCTTTCAGGTTTTCTTGTTGCTCATCTAGGTGTTTGTCAGGGAGATTGTGCAAACGAAAGAATTCTGAGTCTCTGCCTTATCGTTGGCCCTACTGCAGGAGCCAGAAGATAAGAGCAGGCAGGACTGGTCCCAGTTTAAAAACTCAGCTCTGGCACTGAAATTTTCCTTTTGGGTGAAGAATTGCTTGAAAACTAAGGAATGCTGCATTGGTTTGAAAGGGAAAAAAAAAAATCAAAACCAAACACTGAAAAACCCACAGATTCAGCAACATTACAAGGTTTTCCTTTGGAGAAGAGGAGAATATTATTTTAATACCATCTTTCCACCTTCTCTCCTGCTATAAGCCTTCCTAGAAGAGAAGGAATAGCATTTCAGCCCATGCCCTTAACCACTTTGTTCTTCAACGTTTCGTTATTACCGAAAAATTCCAGCAACCTTCCAGATCCTGCCACCGCCTTATTTATTAAACCTTGCCTTGCTCTTACTATCCCTTGTCTTGAATTGAATGTTCAGGGTGATCTGAAGTGATTGCCCGGCTTGTGAATTTCTCCTCTTCTATGTTTCATCTGACACAAAACTGGAAGAGCTTAAAGAGGTGCGTCTTGGGAACTTTCTAATTCAGTTTTGTACAGCCAGCTTCAAAGAAAAGCAGCAAAAAGACAATACTTAGCTGAGCAAGTTTTTCCCATTTGCTGTAGGAGCTCATGCAGGCCACTCCTCTGATGACAAACCAGACAGATTCAGTTCTGCGCCACACACAAGCGCGTCAATGAACACAGAGTGAACTTGCATTCGAATTGGTACCCATAGAGGTGTCCTCCTCTAGATGGAATCTGACCCCTTCCAGGACCAGCCTGCTCCTCACATGAATTCAATAATGGATTTGTATTTCCACAAAGCGGGGGGTGTCTCTTGCTACTGCCTGTCCATTTACAGAGGTATCCTGAGAACTAGGACTGTCAGCAATCTGGAGGACAGTGGTATTTTACTGTCTCTGCCTGCCCCTACCCCTCCCCATATACATCCTCACACACCCTCCTTTGTCAGCCTCTCTCGTTTGGCTGTGATTGACAGACTCCTGAATTATGAAAAGGTAGAAAGAGCCTTGGTGAAGCACAGAGGTATTTTTATCGCAGCTTGTGGCCCCCCACCCCCATCATATATAGCAGAACAAGAATGCTTTTACACAGTGAAAAAAAAATAAAAATCTATAGAGTCCTCGAAGGAACAGTTTTTATACTCCTCTCAGCAGCCTGTCCTCAGTCTAGTTCCCTTTTCAATGGGCTGCTGGCTCCTAACTGTCTGCTGATAGGAAGGATTAGCTACAGGAATGGCACAGGGAAAGAGTCAAAACTAGAGGGGAGCACAGACCTCCAGCCCACCCAAGCAATTTGCTCGCATTCAGCCACAGTTCCATAAGAGAAGAAACTGCAGGTGCTGCAATATTGCCTTTCACTCTGGCTGTGCTGTCCCCAATAAAAGGCAAGAGTCAAGTGTGCTCGAAAATTCTGAGAGGTTAAAATGAAACAGGAAAATTTAAAGTTATTAATGTATTCATGCTTTCTCCCTTTCTCACCATTTTTTGTTTTAGGGACTATGTTTTCAAGTGGTTCTTTACAAACATGGACAGATATTTTAATCTGCTTTCACACTAAATGCAGAGTTTTCAAACCTGGATGCCAGACATTACAAAGCCAGACTTGGTAATCTGAGTTAGTCATTATTCCTGAAGTGTTGAGCATTCCCCCCTCACTGCCTTCCACAGGAATCTTGGGAATTTTAGAAGCCAGGTTACTTTTGTTGAGATGCACAAAAATAATGTTACATTTTGGACACCAACCAAATTGGTTATTTCCATAACCAAATCATTGGAGCAGTTGGGGGGCTGGTTAAAAACAAGCAACAAACAAGATGACACCAAATATGACAGGACTTGAAATGGAATCTTCATATTTATCGATGCTTCTGCTACACAATCAATCTCTCCTTACGTTATTCACTGCTTCTCCTTCGTCCTTCAGTCTCCTCTTCTACCTCTCATCAGAGGAGCCACGTTCTTCCTAAAAGGGAGAGATGAGCTACAAATCCTCCACTGACCTCCCCACCAACAGAAAACCGTAATCCACATTACCTCTGTTTCTATGTCTTCAAAATACATGCCATCTGGAGCTGAGCAACTTCTCAGCTAAGGAATCAGGTGATTCCATTAACCAGAAGCTAGAAATAAAACTGAATTCAGAGAAAAAAAGAGCTATTACCATCAGGTGCATGAAAGGTCATCCAGTAACCAGAGGGAAAAATACTTTCTTCGATACCAAACGCACGATACTCAACCTGCCAGCCTCCGTCTATTCCTTCTGCCCACAGGTAAACAATAAGATGGCCTGAGGTGCTTCCTAGAAGAAGCTTCCAATGCTGTCCATCAGCAAACTGGATGGATCCAGAACCCTGTAAATATCCTGAATTCTGAGTCGAGGCTGCCTTCAAGGAAAATACAAATGCCAGATCTGAGGAGTGCCATGGACTCAAGTACAATATCAGTAACACCACTAGTAGGACTTCATCCTGACCTCTTGCTTAATTTGATGATTATTTGCACCTCCTGCACAGATTTCTGTAGTTAAACTAGCCTAAAA
Organism: Chroicocephalus ridibundus; assembly: GCF_963924245.1. NCBI lineage: Eukaryota > Metazoa > Chordata > Aves > Charadriiformes > Laridae > Chroicocephalus > Chroicocephalus ridibundus. The sequence goes on from NC_086296.1 coordinate 14,032,137, forward strand.
TACAGCAAAGAGAGAAAGCCACTTCTCTTCAGTTTTTGCTGCAGCCAAAAGTCAGTTCAACATCTTCTCTCTACTTAAGCCAAATGCTTCCCTGCCTTTTATCCCCCACCCACTCAGCCACATGAAGAAAGGTAGCTCCAAGACAAAGGCTTCTAAATTACATGGGAGAGGCAATTAGCTGCAGAGTTCATGTAACAGGATGCACAGCAAATTATAACGTTACCCAAGAACATAGTCCTGAGGAAGAGAAGCTGAACCAGGTTCCTCTGCATCCCCACAGATATGAACATAACCAAGCAGGAGCACAGACTCCCAAAGTTCTCACTCTTCTCAAGGCAAAGAGGTAACAGCTGTATATAACACACATTTCACTATTTAAATAACACACCCTCTGGTTTGGAAGTGCTTTCAGTCTGGACTAGCTTACCTGGGTGAGAGAAAATTATTTAGAAGCTCAAAAACATTTTCACTCATTGTGGAATGTATCTGCTTTGGTTTGAGAATGAATAAAAGATCATTCAGGTGCTGATAGTCCTCTAATGCCTTCCCACAGCTGCTCCACATTGACCAGGAAATGGATGCTAATGCAATTTGTTAAACAGAACTATGGGATATTCCTCCTGACACGCAAGAAAAACACAGAAACAGCACCATGAGCATGGTATTTCTATCCGAATGTTCGGATATGTGGGTACACTAACACTGATATTGAGGACTGGGTGTCAAACATCACAATCAGATGAGTGGAGACAAATCTTTAATAATTTTTCCAAGACACACATTAAGTCACTAGCACAGTCAGAGACAAAATTTCAGGGGTTTTGACCGCACAAGGCAATTCCTTCCTTCCCCAAATGCTGACTTTTGTGCAATTTGGACATTTTTTTTATAATCAGTTTGGAGTTGTTTCACCTATTTGTCATGGTGGCCACCTTTTTAACGAGACCCTCCACAACGCTTTGAAAGAAAACTCTTACACAAAACGCACGCAGCACCTTGGGAAGGAGCTGATATCCCTGGTAAACATGCTACACCCCATCAATCACTCAGACCTTTACGATGCTTGCTCTGTTACATACCTACTGCCTCGCAAAGCTCGCCAGGACCAGGCTATACTGCTGAATCAGGTCTCCCTCTGCACCACACATAACACAAGACTTTTTCATGTGACAGAATTATTTTGGGGACAGAGTTTCCAAAAAGGCACTTATGTGCCCAATTCCTGTGGAAGAACCATGAGGCTTAGGAGCTTATACCTCTGAAATTCTCTCTTGGCAGCAGCAGGACAGCCGTTGTATATACACCGTGCAGTTTTATATTTATTTCCCAGCAGTGTAAAAAGTCATCTTCTCACCCGTTTTAAGTACATGAGCACAAGTAGGCCAAGGCCTGCCTTCCTGTTTTAAGAAGTGAAAGCGCTAGGGCAGACTGCCAGAGGACTTAATATAGTCTCAGATCTAAATTTAACAACAATAACATGGCTCCAGTCTGACCCTACAAAGAAAAGTTTGGAGAGAAAAAAAAAAAAGCAATTCTTCACAAATTAAGAAAACAATAAAGGTCCCTTTCAAGTGTCAAGGAATATTCTTAGCCAGCCTGCAACACCTAAATCAAGAGAGAGGTTGTTAAAATGGCATAATACCAGGAAATTCGCCTACAGGGTCTACTTCCTCCTTGGAGACTACGGCCTAGAGTGCCGGAGTCAGTGTGCTCGCGATGGGGGAGGTGGAAGGGAGAAACAGGGATCTGACTAAAGTGACTCCATAAAAAAAGCCAAGGCTGGATATCAACACCACAGTCTCTAGATCTAAGATGATACAACCAGTCTTCCTGGCCTGAGATTCCGAGTCACATCAATAGCCTCTTTAATCCTTTCCCACCCAACATTTCCTGACACCAACCGCAAAAGTCAACAAGTTCAAACCCAGCACAGAAAATTAGCGCTTGCACACAATACAGCCAAGTGATAACGCGGCTGTATTTATAGCACAGAGGCAGCCCCCTCAGAGGAGTTATTAAAGATCCTGGTGGGAAGAAAACACAACTAGAAGAAAGTTATTCAAGTAAGTTAAAGATACACCTGAACCCTCCCTTCCTCTCCCACCCCTCTCTGAGGTCATAACATCACAATATAGTCTCCTAAGCAAGGACGTTCCTCCGGGACACTCTGATAGGGAAAGTGTGAACAACAAAAGCCCATTGTTAACAGGGAACGTTGGTGCCACTTAGACCCTCGTTAAGTTCCCCAGGGGCTGTGGTTTGCGTTGCAGGCTTAAAAATAAAAGGCACTAGGACAAGGGACAAACAAATAATGAAGTCATTTCCATTTACCTAGACCAGCAAGGGGGTTGCCAAGCAGGGTAACCGGTTATTGCTGGGTGTTAGCAGCATCTCCGCCCTGGGACTCCCACCTCCTCTCCTCCACAGTTTTCAAAGCAAAATTTTTGACAGTGAATTGCTTGAGGAGTTTGACTCCATCCCAGAATTAGATGCGGATGATAGCCTTAGACCAATACCACATCTTACAAATCTTTTGTATCTTGAGATTCTTTCTCATCCAATGCCAACAACATAGAGTCTACTGATCCTCCACACAATAGGAATACACCTTTTAAAAGGGCTGTGAGGTTTTCACTGGGCATCGCTCCTTAGTTCAAGGAAGATTTTTACAGGAATAGTTCAGCTGCGTCATGCAGTTAATTTGCCTACCCTCAAATTACTACTGCTGAGCCATAAGGATGAGCAGTTACATCACCTAATAATATTCCAGCTACTGAATCTGAAATTTGCTTGCGTGACAAATACCGTAACTCTTAGCACCGCTGAGCTGCTCCACTGCTGAGCTGCTTCCCAGTAACCTGCAGGAGAATTTCCTATCACACCCAAAGAGGAGCTTTGAAAGGGCTCAAATGGAGGCACCTTGAGTCCAGATTAAAGTACCTGTGCTAGCGGCTGGCGAGGTGCACTAACCAAACAGCAGCATTCCTCTTGGGTCAAACCCTTTGAATTAACAGCACTGCTACATTTGAGCAGAGAGCTCTTTTGTGTGAGTGGACCCCGTGCTGGGGGCAATACACAAGGGATGAGCTCATCTTCCAGTGAAGACAAGCCTTTAGGGCTATATCGGGTCTGACACTGGAGTCCCAGCATAGTCCTAGTTACCTTCTTCTGTGATACACAACAGCTGTTAAATGATGTAGACAGCTTGTTGGAGAGTCCTCCCCAAAAAGGTAACGCTTGGGTAGTACTGAATCCATACTCACCTCCACATCACATGTACCCTTTGAAGCCTGAAAAGAAGCATTTCTGTGTTTGCAGTGATTAGTAAATGCCTGATCAGAGGGAAATAAAGATGGTACAAATTCATTTTTGCCATCTGCTCTAGTTGCACCGAGCGCTGCTTCAAGTTCACAGCAGGAACAGTCTCATCGAGCACAAAACCGTGAGTTTCCTCCTAGTCCTGGCTCTGTTAAGCTGTGGAAGTTCAGCAACATGGTGGAAGGAGGTGCTACGAACATCAGGAGCGTGCTGCTTCTTTCGTCCAACTTCGTCTCTGCTATGGCCTGCCAACTGAAATCCTCCCCAGTGAGGACTGGGGAACCTCAACCACATCACCTTGTATTGAAGCACTCTGAAGACTAACTTCATTCCCAGTGACAAGTCCTACCCATTGTAGTTTCCTTTTGATGACCATTTACGTGTTTAGCTTGCCTTCATTATAAACTAGCAAAATCAAAACTTCAAAACCCCATACCTCCATTCACAAGTTGCCCCTCAGTGTCAGCGGAGACAGCTCTCAGAATTTTGCATCAAACTTTTCTTCCTCACAGTGTTGGTGCCTGGAGTCATGTGACTACACAAGACTGTCAAATTTCATCAAGAAAAAAATAAAAAGTTTCTAATCGTCATGGTTTCAGGGGACAGACTGAAGACATAAGACCCAGGAGGAGGAAAAATCGTAAGGCAAATGTAAAAACAACAAATGTGTTTTTAGCTGCTTTTTTTAATCTCATCATTTTTAAGCCAGTCTCCATTTCAGAAGGCCTGATTCATGTTTTCAAAGGCTTGTGGTTTTCAGTACTGCAAAGCTGAAATGCCAAACTGCCCCTCTGGACGCTCGCGGGTCTAGGCCAGCTGCTGGCTGAGGCTACAGCTGGGAAGCTCCTGCCTCTCTACTCCCGGCAGTCAGTGCACACTTTGCTGCCCAGACTGTGCGCCCACGCTGGAAGCGGTTGCTTTGCAGCACAGCACGCATGCAGTTTTCCCACTCTTCGGCCTTAAAACAAACTTTCGCCACAACTGAATACTTGCGAAGCTTATTTAACATTTGATTTCATTCCAATCACAAACCACTAGAAAATCCCACATGCCATGTCTGTTTCCATTTGACTTACGATTGCATATTTTAACATGTGGTTATTTCTAGCCATAATTGATTATCAGTAATCATGAGAAAGTTGCCCACTTTAATCCTGAAATAAAATCATAGAAAGCAGTTGTTCTACCCAGAGCTGGCCCTCTTTTTTCCAGCAGCATGGATCCTCCATATGAAGCAACAATGCTTCTATCTAGCTTCCTGTACTAAAGGATTGCCATAAAGATACACAGCAGTCCGAAACTCTAATCTCAGCTCTGTCTCAACTCCAAAATGTTTTGTGATCCAGAGGGATTTTTTTCTTTTCCTCTCCCTCAGTTTCCCCATTTATAAAACAATATTTATTTTCATCTTGGGTGGGCCAAGAAATACAGTTTTAGGACACATCAGTATGCAAATAAAATATTTATACATGCTAAGTATTATTTTGTTTACTATTACAGTAGCACTAGCAGCTGTGTCAGGATTACGTCTGCATAGCAATTTTCAGCTTGAGTGGAGATTTCACAACGGGAGAACACCACACTGTGCAATCACTACCTATATACAACCTGCTACTGAAACAAAGGCTGAAGGTTTGTTTCACATTGACGCTGAGGCTCCTTTATACCATTCCAGCAGTAAAAAAGGAGATTTCAAGTGGATGTAATACTTCAAGTCTCTCTGGTACTACTTGTAACAGGATTTTAGAAGTAAGGCAAATCTGATTCTGAACTTTTGACTAGTTCACAGTAGGTCTGTCGAGGAGATGCAAAACCAGAATACTTTAAAACTGACAACTCACTGGGAACTGAGCTTGCCCTTTAAAGTCATTCAAAGCTACTTTTAGGTAACAAATGGTTTGCCTCTACCTGTCAGAGTCCCTAAACACAGATACAAAAGCTATTCTTTTAATAAAATAATTTTAGTGAAGTTCTTATACATGATAAACATTTTCTGCCTAGGCCTAGTAATGCTGACGCGCATAGTCAGGCTTTCAAATTCCCAGCTTGGCACCTATATACATTTCCCAAGCTCTTATGCAAATGCAGCTGAAATTTTGAGTGCAGAAGATTGGAAATCACTGCTGAGCTCCTCTGAACCCCGAGTAAAAGGAAAAGTCATTCTCTAGAGACAACTGTCAAAGACTTGAGAGAAAACGGGATGAAAACCTCTGCGTAGGCCCACTGCGGGTGACGGCCACTCAGCCACATTCCCAGCTACACAGGGGAAACACGTGCATGGACTTGGAGAAGATGCATTATTTTACCTTAATTTCTATTCTCATTTCAGTTGGAAGTAAGCCTCTGAATTTTGAGGTGCATTTTCTAAGTCAATGGGGCCTTCTGCAGTGTTGCTGTCAGTAACATGGCAGCTCTAAAGAAGACTCTGGGGTGGTTCAGGATTCACACGCAGTTCCGGATATGAGGATCAAATGCGCCACACAATGAAATACATTTGTTACGGAAATTGGCACCGCTAAAAAAGAAACACTCTGCAGAGAGCCAAGTAACATCTAAGGCTTCTTAACCCAATTAGCTAAACACTCTTCTGCCACTGAAAAAAAGAAAACAAAAACCACCTCGTGAAATTGAGATGAGTTTGGGGTAGAAAGTGAGTATCTTGATAAACTGTTGGTATCTTTGCCTGCCAGAGCTATTAGCCAAGAGTCTGCTAAGTCTAGACAAAGGTTTGATTTTGAATTGAAAGGGGAATCATTTGCAGAGAGTAAAGCAATTTAGGTTTTGAAAAACAACCATGAATTTTTAACTATTAACCCAAAAGAGAGACAAGGAGCCTCTGCAGGCACATAGGGCTTTTAAATATTGCCCCCTGCCACAGGAGGTCATTGAGATTGGAGTGATTTTGAGATCAGAGAGCTTCATTAGGCCAAAACATTTAAAGTACCCGAGGGCTGGAAGGAAGAGATGAGACTGGTGGAGCTAGTCACATGAAGGGACTATTTTGTATTCACATCGTTTGCTGAAATGATCGGTTCTGCTCCATATGATACTAACAAGCAGCAGCTGACAGTCATGAATCGCAAGAGGTGATAAGCATGAAGTATCAGACTGTACCTGTTCGTTACATGACTGCACAGAAAGCAGCGATCAGAAAGCTTGTTTCTTTATCTGAGTCTCCGAGCGGATTCTAGATGTGAAATTATTTCCCATGCAACAACTTCTTCCTCACTAGGCTGGTTTCAAATGGAAGTAAGGCCTGGGCCGGGTCTCTTCTACCATTTTTTTAGGAGATCTACATTGGAAAAAAGTTAGAAATGAGTAAGCTAGAAACACAAGACAATGAGGAAAAACAAAGAGAAATGCACTGAGTGCAGCACCAAGAAGAGGCCCAAAGTCCTGGACAGGAGGAAGAAAAGGGATGAACGCAGGCGCCAGTGTGGGTATGCAGCCCCAGAAGATTAAGTCTGTGCTCCCCAGGTCCGCGTGCAACCCTGGGGAGACAGGAAAGGGCACCACAGCCTCCAGTTCATCCATCACGAAGAAATGGGTGGTAGACTGCAATGCTCAGCCAGCTGGAGACTGGCAGTTTAGACTGATGTTGTGATGAACAACAGAACATAAATGTTAGGAGGCTTTAGCAGCTTTTTCTCCTCCCTGAGGTTATAAACACGGTTGAAGTCACCCCCATCCCCACTCACCCTGGACACGATGGAAGTGATAACCAGGGAGGCTTTCCCTGCTCTCAGAACACCTCCAGGGGGACAGGCAGGTAAGAGGCCCATAACCTTGCATCCTCATTAACAGCGATGGCACTCAGGCTGCAGCTGGGTGGACAGATTGGTAGGAAATTACATGTTCTTCCTGCAAAGCAGAGAACTCCAGTAGGAACTGTGGCTCTTCTCAAATAGTTTCTTCAGATTATTCTATGAACGGTAGAGAAAACCACTTTCTACCACACAGAACTTTGCAAAAAAAATCAAATGAAAGGCAACAACCTATCCGAGGAGATACATATGAGACCCAGAGAAGCACCAGTCCCATCTCAGCGTAAACACACTGATGGAGGAAACCTGGTTGCTATTAGAAGACAGGCAATCAGCAGCGTATCTATTCACTGCCTTGAAAAGGGGTCCCTGACTGGTATCAAAATGACAGATGGGGCTAGGGAACGCAGGCTGCTCCTGTTTGTGGCTGAGGAAGCTAAACAGGGAAGGGCTCTGCACCGACCTCACATGCTGTACACTAGAGCCATGTAAGCTTATAAAATTAGCACGTGCCCCTTTGAATGAGAGGTTGTTTTCTTTCAAGCCCCATGGCAAGATGTTATAGGAGTCTGGAGATGAAAGCAGGGCACAAAAAAATGGGAAACCAATGGAATAATGAAGAAACAGTCTCTTCACCTTCTGTGGCTCTGTGTCATACAGGGGTGCCAGAAGGCATCTGGTTTGATCTTGGTTTCCGTAAGTGGCGATATGGTTTGACTGACTCCTTTGGTGGTTTAATAACATCCAATTGCTCTACACCACATCAGTCAACATTTCTCAAAATGTTAACCATTTGGCAAATGGGAAACTGAGGCACTCGAAGGGGAGGGGACTTTCCTGATGTCACTCAAGAGCCTACTGACCGTACCCACCCCGTCTGTCCACTGTACAACAGTGCCTTCTAGTGGATAGATAACATTTATGCACGGAAAAAGGGGGTGGGCATGAGAGTCCGTAAAAGAACAACAAAATATCTGTTTAGGTCTAAACTGCTGTAGGCATGTGTCTTGACTACCATCCTCTAAGAATTGTTCCTCACTTGGCAATTTTGCTTTGCATATTCTACCCAGATTATTTGAGACAACACGGAGTCACTCTGGCCTTTGAGGATCCCTGGTAATCAAGCATCAGGAAGTCTTCATTTTAGTAGCCACTAGCAGACCAAGCCACATCGCACTCCAAAGGTCACAACAGTGCAATGGGACAAATCTATTTTTCGGAAGGCACAAGGCATTCAGTCTCTGCTTTTTTGTTCTCATGACAATGATTGTAATGACGCAGCTGGAGTGGGAAATGGCCCAGCATAAATCCATCCTGGCAACAATACTTTGTAACAAAAACTGTAAAAGGAGGCAGGCATGTTTAGGATAAGTTGGAGATAGTAATCTGGTTATTATTCAGAGGCCCCACTCAGACACTACACTGAGGAGATCCTGATTGTGTCACCTTGGCCCCATACAGCACATATCCTTTGCAGAAGAACAATGTAGACAGGAGTCTCTTGGACCATATGAAAATCTGGGAGATAATTCTCAAAACAGGAAATTACATTATACAGTGTCTCTGCCACAATGGCTAATGGGGCTGCATTATGCAGCCAAGTAGTTAAAATTACAGCTCCTCTGCTGGTGTGAGCTCAGGCAGCACGGCCGAAGTCAACCGAGTCATGGTGATTCACATCCATGGAAGAGAAGTTCAAAACACAAACTCCCACGAACAAGGCAAGGAACAGCTCTGAAAATTATGTCTTGAGATGGCTTAACCAGCTAAGAGGACATACTTCATGCAAAGGGAGTTCTCCTGGACTGCTGTATAAGCAGCTTATGTTCACATCTAAGAAAACAAAGACAGCCAGTGAAGGCAAAGCAGCTGGTCAATAGAAAGCTGGTCAGGGATTTACTGATGGCAAGATCTTCTACTGGAAAAGTCAACTATCCAAAACAGAAACATTTCCCCTGAGAATACAGCAGCATTGGAAAAACTGTTGTGGGAAGAGCATTCTCATGTTCATGAGTAAACTTCCACCCTGAAAAAACCCCAAACCCAGAAGAGCTAGCAAGCTGCTGCTTGGGAGAGAGGTCCTTGAGCTCCAGGAAACTCAGGTTTACAGCTTGTCTTCCCTCCCCCAGCAGAGCACTGGTCTCTTTTCTGTTTTGGGGGGGTCAGTTGGGTCAGTTTTTTTGCTCATCTGCAAATCTCACCCAGTACTTATCAGCAAAGACACTTGGAGCTTTGATCTCTCACCTTCCAGGTGCCCATCCTGGCCACCAGACTTTGGGCTGTTCCACTCTACCTGTATCTCGTACCTCAGAAATTCCTTCCTAACCACAGGGCCAAGTTCCTGCTGGTATCTGGAAACAGCTTAAGTCACTGTCCTTTTACAGTAAGACTATCCATACAAACGAAGAGATACCAGTATAACTATACCAAGGGCAATGGAAACACCTCTTGTGCAGAGAAGCAATTGTTGATGGACTGAATGAAGACAGGTGACAGATGAAAGAAAAGAGTCGTCTTCTAACATGCATTGCAAGTACGACGTGGAATGCTGTTTTACATTAGACAATACGTATCACTATGCACTATGTAAAGTGCAGTTACATAGGAGCATATGGTGAGAGCTTTCATCAGCCCTCACTGACGTTTAGAAAAAAAAATTATAATCCTAAACCTTCATTCTTATTACAGCATTTTTCACATACAGCTCCCAAACGACTTTACAAACAAACCAGAACATCTTAAGGAGAAGAAAAATGAGGCACAGGAAGGTATAACCTCAGGATTGAAATTACATGAGCATGTGATATGTGTCAGCCCCTGCCCCACAGCAGAGACCTGCACAGATGCGACTCTACCTGCTGGCCCAAATCACAAGAGGGCACCAGGGGCTCCTCCAGCAGCCCTGCTCCAAGCAGAGATGGGGCAAAACCATTGCCACCCAGGCAAATCCAGTCCCTCCATCTCAGTGGAGATCCAACCTACCTGGAGCCTGAAGTGCAAAAACTATCACTCACACCTTTATAATGAAAGTTCCTGGGCTGATGATCATCACTGACAAATGAAACATGCAACGGAAATTAAAATACTGATTTGCTCATACACCACCAGCAGCATTAATGGCATTTGCTGCCACACCAGGGATCTCACTTCTGCCTACCTTTGCTGGCAAACGGTTGTAAGTAGACTTGGCTTCAGGCCACAACCATGTTTCAAAGTCAGCTCCTAAAATCCAATTTATCATTAAAAGAGATTCTGATATCGACATTTTCATGAGAAATATGATTTCTACCAAAAATAAAAACAGCAATACAAAGCCTCATGAAGATGCCTTATACCAGAGCATTTTATTTCCCATGCCATACAGGACCAAAGAGATAAAAATCCCCACCCAGAGACAACAGCAGCCATAACAGAAGGACTTTATCACTTGAACCACCACATAATCCCCAGAACGAGGCAGATTTCTAGATAATTACATGATCCTTGTGATGGAGACTCAACACATGGGCTGATTTTCAGAAGCAACCAAGAACTACCAGCAAACCAAACAGCTGCCATGGAAGACACTGAGGTCTTCTGGGTTTGTAATACTTTCAAAGAGCAGCTCCTTTGCGTATGCAGATTTTGTAAATCAAGTATCTCAGCCCTCAGCAGTACCACAAATAAAAAATTTGCAGTACCCCGAGGAACATGTTCCAGTGCAGTGGCGAATCCAGTGCAAATCTGAACCCTGTCTCTTCAGCTGTGCTTTTGTAGAATTTTAGAAGTATGAGACAGTGTGACCGACTGCACGATCCCATATAGGAGAGGTGATTTTTAGTGACCAGGTGATTTCTTACACTCTTAATGCCCAAGCAGAAAACAAGAAGAGCACACTCCAAAACCATGCAACTGCCATACCATTCGCTGCCCCAACATAACAAATACAGCCAGTGAACCGTATGAGACCATCTTCCACAGCTTCTGAGCTCCCAGTGTCTCCGCATGACAGAACATCACTCATGGATCACACCAATCTCTGCTAGGGCTTGCTTTGCAAGTACTAATACATATAGTTTTCATTCCGGCTTATTAGTCTACCAGTGGCTGTAGTGTAACAGGTATGATATTTCAGCACAGATATAAATACACAAAGATACTTGTGCTGGTGTAGTTAATTTTTAATAAGCCTTTATTGATATTGCTATCACTGTAGCCACATTGAAGAAATGCTTTCTATCGAGCTGTGAAGTAAAATTAAGAAAAGCTGCATATTTGCCCGGCATGAAGGGCAAAAAAAAAAAAAAAAGATTCCGTTTCCTCCTAACTCCTCCAAAAGCCACTAATTTTGCACTTTTTTTAGACAACAGGTTGAACTCACAATTGAGAAAGGTCCTTAACTTTGGCACTTGTCTGTTGCCCTTGGACTAATTCTTCTGGATTTGCATTTTGTGCAGAGTATTGTCACCTCCTGCTCTTTTGGCTGGGTCCATTGTGATACAGAAGAGGTGCTAATCCTCTAGTAATTAGCACCTCATTGGGAGGTCAAGAAGAGGTCATGAAAGTGGGCTTGTTTATTTTGCAGAAGAATTCTGGTTTGCTCCTTGTTTTCATTAAGGCTGTGAGATGTTGAGGTGTTCCAGCTCTAAGCACGCTGAGGCTTTGCAGACCAAGAAGAATAACCGCCCTTGCTCTAGGCACGGGCACCACTCAGAGCGGCTAATCTCCAGAGCAGAAGGGAGCTCAGGAGACTAAACCAGTGATGACTCTCATTTTGACACTCCTGACCCTCATCAGTCACCTCATGACAAGATCCCCGATATACCTGGCTTTCAGTTCTGTCTGGGGCTGGTCCTTCTCCAACTTCCTGCACGCAAATAAACGTTTGCACAAACTTCATACTGCGTAGTAAGGCAGAAATGCATTCACCTGGTCAACATTATCATAGGATTCATGACTTGTGTTTGAGAGATCAGTGAGTTATGCAGTGGGCAGATTTAGGACCCCAAATTGTCTTTAACGCTTTTCCTAACAAAGGAACAGGGCAGTTTCAAAGAACCAAAGAAAATTCCATTCACCTTCAAACCAGGCAGCAAGGTCATCCCAAGGGAACAGCAGTCTTCCTTTAAAAGCTGCTCTCTGTATGCGATCTCCTTGTCTCTCAGCTGCCAATGTTCTAACTTGGATGATGAAACCAGGCCCTTACTGGTTTCTACCGCCTAAGTCTTGAAGAGAACCAGCGCTCCTTGCAAGTCTTCAAATGGCCCATATGCCTTTTTACTGTTTCTAGAACACTCACCGCTCAACCTGAGAACACTAATTTGCATAAATTAGTTTCCCTGGCTACACTTACTAGGTCCATCAGCAAAGTAGATCAGCCCAACCCTAACCAGAACCACACACAGAGATGATGTGCGCGCTGTATACAAAACGCATATGTGGAGCTCTCAGTGGAGGTCTCCTCTTCACTGGGGATCTAACTGCAGCTAGGACACACAGGGAAAGTTAGAGAAAGCCCTGGATCCTCCATGGCAAGAAGTCAGGGTCTCCTGCCCCATGCCTTTCAGAGATCTAACAATACCCCCCTAAAAACTCAAAAGGATTATTTAGACCCCTTCCCAAAGGGGAAATTGCTGGCTTTTAGGGATAGGGTGTGGTAGGGCTGATTTGGAAGGTTATACCCACCATTTACAGCTATTCTACATTTATTGGAGTATTCAAAGCAGGGCATCACAGTAAACTCAGCAGACCCAAAGGACATGGGAATCCCAGTTGCATTGTGCCTACAGTCCTGTTCTGATCACAGATAACTCTGTAAGGTTATGTGTCATACTGCAAAAGGGCACTTCCCAGAGGATCTAGGGCATCCAGACATCTCTAGTCTTATCTAGACAATGCTTACAAACGCCAGCAGGAGCTAACAATAAATGGAGATGCTTGTTTTCATGCAAAGGCCAGGACAACTGCATTCTCTAAGGGCTCACATCCCTACCCTAGGACTCACTGTTTGAATACTCTCCAGAAATTTCTCATTCATCTAGAAATTGGAAGCGCTCGCTCGCTCCTCCACCTAAGAGCTGTCAGAACCGCTCTCGCTCCCACTCCCACCTCCGTTCTCAGGCTAATCCAGAGAGACTGCAGAGGAAGAAATGCTAGGACTTAAATCAGCACCAGCAATGCCAAGGGAGCCGTTACTGTTCGAATTCACTGTTACTGAGTGGTCTCTATTAAGATCAATGAACCCTTGTGCTAGGCCCAGTACACAAATTATTAGCTAGCAGACACGTTAACTATTACTGCAGTGTCTATAATGACACAGCATCCATGATCACTGGTTTCCATCAGGAAAAAATAAAGCATGGTTAGTATTTCCCACATCTTCATAGCAAGTTTCCTTGCTATCTATTTGTGAAAACGATTTTTAAATATAATATATATAAAACACAGACTTAAATTTTTTACAGATTTGGCCAGTTTTCAATACTTCAGTATATATGGAATGATCCAAATATGTTTTCAATATATTTCAACACATACAGTTGTCATATACAGACCTGTATATTTTACTTATTAGTAAAACTGGCCAAGTATGTGCTATTTTTCAATATATTTGCTCTATCGCCTCATATATTTTAGAGACATGATTGTACAGCACATTTTAGGAAAGATATTACAAATGAAAAGAGATCATTTTTCTTTTACAGAAAGGATGTGGTTTGCTAAATCATTTGGAAGAGAGAAGAGAACCTGAACTGGATTGCCGCGTCACCTGGAACGGGCTCTGGGCACAATGCCGGGCAGAACCTGATCAAAGATTTCTCTAGTGCCCGGAATAACCTGTTAATGTGCTGCCTAATAGCTACAGAGTTTGGAAGAGCTTTCAGATGCAAGACTAAGGAGAAGAATAACCTGGTGCATCTGTCCAAAACGGACTTTGGGCTGAAGAAACAGGGAAAGATGTATGCTAAAGACGGCATAACCCAACTCTCTTTAAAATTATTAAGCTGGCATCACAGTGTGACCGATCCCATATGGACATCTGATGTCAGCATTACCCAGTGACTTCACATTGCCCACAGACTTCATATTCACTAAACAGTGCGAAAACCAGTGACCTACAAGAAAAAAGGCTGACAAAAGTTGCAAGGAGAAAGGCCTCCAGGCCTCCCAAAGCCCTTTGGTCAACAAACAGCTTTGAACGTTACAGTGAGTCCGGAGGAATAAAGAGCTGACCCGGACTGTCGGTACCTTCTTTAGATTTCCAAAGGATGGGTAGACAAGTCAGCAGCTTTTATCAGATGCATCAGATCAGTAAATCAGAAGAAGCTACGCTTGGATTTCTCAAGACTTGCACTACTAACGCCAGGTAAAGAACAGCACAGGACAAGAATGACCAGCCAGGACACTTTTCACAAGCACTGCCAGCTTCAAATGTCTGTGCAACCATATCCTAAATCCTCTCACTAAATTTCAAGGACTCAGGTACAGCTTTTCTCTAAGACTTGTACAGAAGATGGATAATCAGATTTGTCAACCACATCTGTAGATCTGAAATGAGTATGGCTAACCTGTCCTGCATTGGATTAACAGTATCTGGAGCACAGGCTCTCCAGATGGCCTATAGCCAGAATGCTGGACGCCAGCAATCCTGAATTCACCAAGGCAAGGAGGAGGGCAATAGATAGGAATTAAAAGTAGTGATCTCCTGGAAAAAAACCCTAAACAACAAACAAAGAAATCCCAAACAAATCAAACAACCCCCCCCCACCCCTCAAGACCCCTGCATCCATGCTTATCCTCATGCCATCCCAAGAGCATCCCAAGAACACGGCAAGAATTGCATTTTGGGAAGCCCTACTCCCTCCATTCTCTTCCACTAGCAGCACTGTACAGCGCGCATCAGACCAGCCTAAGATCTGTGCCTTGCAATGGAAAAGCTGCTTTACCCAGGAAGCTCCCAACAGCTTTGCCCAGGAACTGCCCCTTCTCTCTCTCACTACTCGTTTTGAAGTAGATTGCTTTCGTATTTAGAGGGCACTTGGTGTTGCTGGCTATGCTCTGCGTGGTTAGTGAAAGCTTCTCGTGTTTTCTCTTGCCTCCTACACACTTACAGATGTTTCAGTCACTTAACTGGATCCCTAAACTGTCGTCTAGACGACTTTTCAATGCTCATTTCAAAAGCAGTTCTTACAGTCAGGACACAGTACAGAACAAGGAGAGGCTTGAACTTTGCCACCACAGGAACGGAATCATGAAACTGTAAGACATCCCTAGGTATTTGTATTTGAGATGAAGCCACCACATCTCTAAAAAAGCCTGGACTTGTATAACTTTCAAATTTTATACCATACCTAGATGAATAAAACAGTATTAAAATGAAGCAAAAAGTGTTTTGCTTAATGCAAAATATTTTTCCTTGGTTTATTTTCTTTTACCACAAACTGAAGAATGATCCATTGGTTTTCCTTAGCAAATCAGAGCACATGCCGGCTGCAAGCCTGAGCACAAAAATCCAAATGGAAAAGTCCTACCCACAATTCCCAGACCTGCGACAGGGAATCCTCTCAAGCTTTTAAGTTGAAGAGTCTGATATAGCCATAACAAAGTGTTTGCTCTTCCCAAGGCTTTTTCCAAAGGCCTCTAAATCACGTGGAAATTTGGAAAAAGTCTGCAGAAGAATCACCAAACCATTGGAAGGAACTTGCTTGCCCTGCAAGGGCAACTGCCAGCACCCTCTGTCAAACTGTCTCCTGCTGCCTTTCACACATTTCACAGGACCTCGGGATTGGTCACTCGGATCAAAGGGGGACATGTTTTTCAAAAGAGCTCAGCAGCCAAGGCAGAAGTTTCAAAAGCGCAGCACCTGAAACAGAAAGCTTATTTGAGAGGAAAAAGCCAACAAAATTTCATAACCAAACTTACTAACCCTGTTTTGCTGCACTGTATGGATGCTGAGCTCTTCTGAATATCTGGTGGATGCTATTTGTTCCATTTCCCTAACTAATTATCCAAACCCTCGCATCTGAGGGAATAGATGAATTGTGAGTCGCCTCCGCAGGAACTGATGCAATTTCCTGCCTTCTACACCACTGTAATAATGTAAAACATGGGGGGAGGGAGGAGAGAGAGGAAAAAAATTAAATACATTTTTGAACTATAATCTACTAGGCCTTAGAAGAGTGATATAAAAATTCTTCTCTCCATCAGAAAAAAAAAGAAGCGTTCTCAAACTCTACAGAATGTTTAGAGAATACATATATGTAAGGCACAGTATGATACCTATCGTTCATCTTTGGAAAAAACGACAGATTCTTGCATCCAACACAGACTGAGAGACTAGCCATCACTGGAAGAAATCCTGGCTTGTAGTCAAAACCCAGAGGTCTTTGCCACACCAGTTGCACAGCCTTCGGGCTTACAGATCTTAATGAACCGAGACTCAAGGCCTCTTTGGATGTCCGAAAATATCACAGGCTGCCTGCCGTCTTGCCGGCGCTCCTCAGATCTGTGTCCTTCCTCTAAGGCTGACAGGAGCAGAGCCGGTCTGACTGCACGCCCCAGAGCAAGGCAATGACCCACAAGATACCTCTGCACCCTGGAGGCAAACGCTCCTGCCCCCCAGGGAGGTGAAGGGTCATTAGAAATCCAGGAATAATGACTCCTAACAACATCATCCAAATGTGATATGTGACCAAGAACAAGAAGAAGAATGGAATGATGGAGAAGCAGCATTTTTCTTTTGTTTAATCATCTTTTAATTTCATCTTACAGATTCTTTGTAGAATTTGGTAATCTGTAAGAACAAAGACTATATCCCAGCAATACAAACAGAGGGACCGATAAGGGAAGTCCATCTGCCCTTCTCTTACCCCTGTCTCCCCTGATTTCTAGGTTGCATTTTATTTAAACAGAATTTACAATTCAAAGTCAGAATTAAATGCTGGCTCCTTCAGGTACAAACCAGTCATGTTCACTACAGTAATTCTGAAAAAAGTATATTACGCTTTCCCTACTATTTTTTATCTCATGTGAATATCAGGCTTGCACAGATCTTTAAGTGATCTGCCAGTCACTCCTATAAGGCTATTGATGGCTACAGTAAAAGCAACTAAGCTTTTTTTTCAAGACTTCCCTTCTTCAGCAGTTCCCCTGTTGTAATCTCATAAAGTACAGATGAGAGTCTGATGCCTACGCCTACATTTAACCTAACTAATACGCCTCCAGCCCTTTGCAATGAGCCCTTGCAGCCTAGATCTCAGGGAAGGATGATGGGGGTTGTTCCCTCTCCTCCTTCATCACAAGGACAGCTTGTTACATTGCAAAAAGATTTACAGTTTTGTAAAAACCTGTAAAAAGATTTACAGGTTCGACTCTTCTGGGTGTTTCTTCCACATGTTAGCATTCCCAAGGGACATCCAGCAATAGCTTGTTCCATCGGTGTTTGCTGGTTGGTGTCTCATTGTACAGTATGCCATCAGCACACTGCTGCTCATCACAGCTGCTGGGATTATATCACAGCTGACAACTCGACTGCCTGTGATCGAACTGGTCACTAACCTAGAAATAAGG
Organism: Chroicocephalus ridibundus; assembly: GCF_963924245.1. NCBI lineage: Eukaryota > Metazoa > Chordata > Aves > Charadriiformes > Laridae > Chroicocephalus > Chroicocephalus ridibundus. Next base: position 14,049,767 of record NC_086296.1, read on the forward strand.
TGGCAAATGCAGAAGTTGGACAGCTGGCAGCCTTTTTCTCCAATGCTCGCAGTCCAGCATTTCCAGCGTGCCAACCTTCCACACACTCTCTTTGCTGTGTTTTCTGAGCGTGGCCTTGTTTGCTCCTCCAATATTCCCACTTCCCAGAGAGCTCACTGAAATGACGACTCTGTCATGTTTCGTGTACTGCCCTCTAGGTAATCACACTCAGGGACTCAAGCTTGTAAACTTAAACTAGCTCTTTAGTATGAGACGCATTTGCAGAAATGCTGTCTGTTTTAAGCAAAGCACTGAATTCTCATTTTAGTAATGAGTGAGTCTTTGACCTTATTTTGACATAAACTCACATCCACAAAGTAGGTGTATTAGCTGCTTAAGCACAAGAAAAGAAAGAAGATTGTCTCTTAGGTACTATGGAAACTTCTTTTTTACAGCAAGTGGAGAACAAATGAATAATTATAACTCAAAGATATGTCCTGAAGGCATGCTGCTCTATTCTGAGGATACTTCTTTTTTTTAATTTTTTTTTTTTTTTTACAGCTACAGGCAAAATTTAGTAAGGTACTAGGGTGGTCATTAATTTTGTGAGTTCAAAGATAATTTTAAAAATGAGAGCTTATTTCCTGGGAACATTTAGCTGGACAAAGCTTGGGAAAAATTAGTTAAAGAGAAGTTATGTCAGCTGTGTACAGACAAGTGTTGCTTGACCTTTCACCATTCACAAATTTCATAGAGGATCTAAAAACTCAAAAGCCCACAAAATCATCAATAAGCCTACTCAAGAATACAAACAGAGAGATAAAGGCATGAAAACAGAAGGGAAGGGGAAGAGATGTCCTGTTTCTATCCCATCTTTTGGCAGAAGTCACCTTCAGCACCTGAACCAAGCAAGTAAAACAGACAGAGAAAATAAACATAAGCCACAAAAACCTCAACCCTCACAGAGACCATTTAGAAGGAGAAACTCACAGGGCTTCTCCATTCCACCTCACCCTACTCATCAAATATTGATAAGAAACAGCAGTGGCAGTTGTTAGCTGGAGCTAGTAACAGAAGCATGAAAAGTAAAAATCAATGGGATTTTATTTTTTATTTTGAGGAAGAAAGGAGAAAATGTGTGTGCTGTGAGAGTGTATGCTGCATGTGCCTGGAAGCATTTCTGTTTGCAAGTAGAGGGATGGACGCATACGAATATTACCTGGTGCATACATACGTACTGTAATTTCTCTGAAGCCACATTTCTACATCCACTGGTAAAAGTGACAAACGTAAGCGACACGGTTTGCACCTTTGTGCCTGTATCTGAGAAGGGCAAACGTTCTGGCATGGTCATGAGGGACTGTACATCGCTCAGCTGGGCTGAATGGCCTTTGCATGTATGTTTGTCTTTGTTCTGTTGTTTCTTGCTCCAAGTACAAAGATGCATTTTCATTTTATTGCTTTGCAAAGACACTCAGAAAAGAAACCTCAGTCACTCTCTCCCCTGCAAGTGTAGATAATGAGCTCCTTGATCGTTCATATGCATACGCGTTTAGCAATATTTAGCTAGCTATCCACTGAGCCCTAGCTTTCAATGAGAGTGCTTTTGTGTACTAACATTAAAGCCGCAGTAATTAATAGCTATTTACCATGTAAAAATTACCTTATTGCAATACACCGGCAATTGAGCCTTCACAGTAGTGATGATATCACCAGATCAACTGTGCAGCTTGAGCAGCTCAGTAAGAATTTGCTTCTCTAAAAGTAAAGCCAGAATTACTTCAGAACACATTTTATGAGGTCTATGTTGAGTGTCTCACCTGCACCACACACAACAAAACACTGAGGGAGCAAATTCTTCCACTGGTTAATGGAAGAGTGAAGTCTTGGGTTCAGACACGTCCTGCTTCCACCCCAGACAAAATTACAGTAATCACAGCCTTGCATTAAAGTTGCTGACCCCTCCTTTTTCAGCCTCCACTGGTTTGAAGGAGGAAGCTGAACAGAAGGTGTGAACCATCAGGCCTGTCAAACCCATCTCTTTCAGCACCAATGAATTCATTTAAAGTGTACGTGCAGAGGAAAGGCATGGGATGGAGGGAATAGCTTTAAAGAAAAATCATTCTGCAATTTAAGCCAGTGGACTTGGGTTCTTCTCTTTATGCTTTGGTCACAGCTGCCTTTCAGTAGCGCAACATAAAATGCAGAAATCCTCTAAAGGAAGAAAAGACCCAAGTTGATAGAATGACCAAGTTCTCAATTTCCCACATTTGGCACTGAACTATTGACGCTAATACACGGAGAAGAAAACACTCTGTCCTCCACTTAAAGCCCCGATTACAAGCCCACTGAAGTGAGCGGAGACTCTGGATTAGTTTTGTTCTGGGGTGTTAACCCATTACAAGTGAGGAAGCAGTCTGCTGTTACTTGCATTCCATCAGAATAGCAGCTTTTCTTGTTTTCCCAACTCAGAGAACGATGAACTGTATCGTCTATTGTTTTTCATAGAAATATCCCCCGCACACACCCTTAGGCTGGACTTGGGGAAAGCTGTTAGCATAGGTTCTTTTCTTAAAGCACAGTCAGATAGATACAAAGGTTCAAGAGAGACTCTGCATGATGCCAAAGGGGAGTTTCATGCTTAAAAATGTGGATTATTATTTACAAGATCTGAATTTAGTCTCTTGCACTATCTATTTGGAACGTGACAGAGAACAGAAGTGCCACAGAGATCCTGCCCAAGACCCCAGCTCTACAGGCATTCAACTTTACAATCTCCATAACCTCTAGTGTTATGTGGTCAAGCAGAGGGTATTTGGATTAACCCAAACTACATTTGTTGGACTAAATTTATAGGGGGATTAAGCCAAGCTAAGACCACAAAGGGACAGTCTCAGTGCTCCTAACTACATGTTCCTGGTGCTTTCTTTACATCAGCACTACTGATCCTGCCACTACCCAACCAGCCAACTCAGCTGTTTGATCTACAAATTAGCATAGCAAAACTAAAGAAAGGAAAAGGGAAAAGGGAAAAGGGAAAAGGGAAAAGGGAAAAGGGAAAAGGGAAAAGGGAAAAGGGAAAAGGGAAAAGGGAAAAGGGAAAAGGGAAAAGGGAGGTATCTAAGCTTTTAGGTAGATCAGAGCGCTGATTTACTGCATGTCTGTAAGATCACCAGTGCTGACTCAAGGGAAAGCACGAAAACTCACAGCAGAAGGAAGGAAAAGGAAGGAAAAAAAGAGAACATGAGCACAGTCTTAGAAGAGCTTATACCAACCATGCAACTGCATTTTTTGTTAGCTGGCTATGAGCCAGCCTGGGTATCCCAGAATAGCACTGCACTACAGAGTTATATCCAGAGTGTCAGGAAAACAGGCCCATTAATAAGCAGAATTCAGGCTCTGGTGCTAAAGGTATTTTGTATACCCTGTAGGATGCAGCAGTAGCTCTAGAGTAAATGCCACATCATCTGAGAAAGGGATATGCTGAACCTGCACGAGTGGTGAACTCTTTTGAAGAGGAAGACTGAACTGAGAACGACTAGCCACGTACAGGATTTCTTTCTACCTGGTACAAGTCTGGCCTGATATATCCCTGATCTACAACGGTTTGCTTTTCTACCAAGCTTACAGGCTATCTTAAGGATGCCATATTCTAGAAGTTTGTGTCTGCATGGAAGAGGTAGGCATATTTTGATTGTAAGACAGAACTGATTGTTCATGAGCTTGGGATTTGGAACTTAGGTTTTGAAACAAATCACTGCGGAGCTTTCACTCACTTGCTGCCTTCCTTAGTAAAAGTGACGTGCTGTCAAATGAGTTTAAAGGCCTCATACATCAGTTCTGTGATTCCATTTTGAGAGGAGGAAAGAGGCAGAGAACTCTGGATGCCTAAGCCTTTCACCCAAGAACCTGCTCATTGTGATAATTTATAAAAAGCTTAAAATTGCCTAGATATCAGTACATTAAAATTTAATTTTAGATTGAAACTGCTATCTGAATTCAGTGGCCTGTGATATATATATGGATTCAGAACATCCTACCGAGAGAACCTATTAAAGTACTTTCTACAATTATTATTTAATATTGAACATTTTATAGCAGTAGTGCCCTGAGGCCAAGCAAGTCAAGTCCTCATCATGTTACATACCACACAAAGGTAACATAATTTTAACAGTTCAAGGATTATAATTTTGAAGTTATTTATGCATTGTTTTGTGCAGCATTGCAAGGTCTGAGTGACTTTTATGGTTATGGACCATTTTTAGGTGGAACTAGGGACATGAACATCTTGTGATTTCTAATAAGAATAAGATACCAATCATTCCTCTCTCTTCTGATCACACCTTCCCTTCCCCCTCCTTTGGGAAGGAACGATCCATATTAACTCCTTGATCTTGTTGAAAACTAATGGCAAACTAAGAAAATAATTGCTTTCAAGTAAATCAGGAGATTTGTTTTCAAATCCATCTCACAGTCACATAATTACTTGAGCTAATTCAAAGGAGATGACAGGAACACACAGCAGGGATGAGACTCTGGATGAACTGCCCTGCTTCACACAATCACACCGTCTTTAGTCAGTCACGAAACTGCATCACAAGGTTTCCGGGTCCTTCAAGGTACAGGTACCTAAGTCACTTTGACCTTAAAACACTGAGGGGAACAAAGCTTAAAACATCTGAAAATCTAGCCACTTTAGGTCGGGGCAAATCTTCTCTGTAGCATCAGGATTTGAGAGACAGGATCTGAATTCAGGTGCAACACAATGCCCTAGTTAAGGCTGCAGTATGGGACTTCCAAGCTTCTGCTACTCAGACTTTTGAAACCAATGGTGGCAACCAGAATACACAGTGGGGTTCCCAGTGAGATGGCCAAGTTCTTCCTAGGACGTATTAAAGGCTGGTGTACCGTATCATCACTGGTAAAGTTATTCACCTTGGTTAAACCAGAGTGGAGTATTCGACCATATACCAAACTCACACCTTCACCTTTATCCAGCACACCAACACAGCTAGGCGGTAAGGATGTCATTTCCCCTCACAGCAGCTCTGCTTCCATCACGGCACAAGCTTAATTAGACTTTCCCTGCCTAATCAGAGATTAAAATCTTAGAAGCAAGACTGTATGCAGATAAATTCACGGCTCCAATCCTGATCCGAATCAGGGGTCCTAGCTCAAATGATTATTTCTGTACCTATCAGCCACTTAGGCTAGTGAGTGGGTTGGGTTTTCTTGGAGATGAAGGCTAAGATTTAAAATGCATAACTAGTGCAGAATTTGGCCTATTCAGCTTAAAAAATGGATATATGTATGTATTTTTAAATAAAAATTTATTTATAATACATTGCAGATGTACTGTAGGATATCACTTCCTGCCCTTGCCAATCTGCATTCTAGAAAAACAAGTTATATGGTAACAAAATTCTTTGGGAGCACAAAGCGAACAAAGGATTTGGGGGGAAAAAAGTCCAAGCAAACAACGAAGAGTTCTGTAATGGCAAATTGTCCTAGAACAAAGAGCAGCTCTTCAGGACCTGGAGAGATGAAGGCTGGGAACTTTGACATAGTCAGCAGGAAAAATTATATAAATGGAATATGATCAGCCTAGATCAAATAGCCAAAATCCCAAAGTTAACAACCTACCTCCTGCAAACACAACTCTGGGCTTTGTAACAGGCGTTTGGAAGATGCCACTGTCAACAGCAGACCTGTTCCTAACACAGTGCAGTCTACTGGAACATTTCTAACCTAGAATAAAACTAAAACTTGTACTTTTACACAGCAAGGAGTATGGCTTATCTACCTAGTTATACCAACCTAAGTCCTAACATGGAAACGAAGAAGACAGACATATTTTGCTGAATCCAGCCATAAGGTGGAAATGATCAATGCCTCCAGTCCCAGCTTTTTGCGCCCACTGCAAAAGCTTCCTACCCTAACTACCACATTGATTTGACTGACACAGGTTGGAGAGCACTCGCACGAGCCCCTCTGCCGACAGATCTAAGACAGTATTCACCCCCAGCATGCGTTGTGGGGATAAGGAGCTGGAAGAGGGTCAGCACACAGTAATTCGTTCCATAGGCACTGCTGTCCACCGAGCACACATTTGTCTACAAAAAAGTTGAGTGAAAAAGTATTTTAATATGCAGATAGAGTGCATTCTGTTTGAGAAAGAAAAATGCATATTTCACACAGCTCATTCAACACCCATATAACTACACAGCCATGATTACACCCATAGCTGTTTTAAACTTTGCCATGTATATCTGTGTATTTAATACATCAACACTTCCTGCGCAAACAAGTCTTACATCCGATACATGTAAACCTCCACTATCAGAAGTTTGATCAGACCTCTATAACGAGCAGCACCACACACGGTCACCACTGCTCATCCTGGCCTTGCATGTACAGATCGGACCATATCCAATTTCAGGGTAAGGACCATGCCCACAGCCTTTGCTCTCATTCTGTTCGGCCAAAATTTCCACACAACAAAGGCTAGTAAACATTTGATGTTCTAGAGCTGGAAAAGCTGAATCCTTGAAATAAAGAATGAAGTAGCAATGGCAGAAAGCAGAGAAGGTATGAAGAGGAATAAAGGATCATTAGCAATTCTCACAATTAATTAAACAAAGCTAGGAAGGAAGTGGAAAACAGCACTTCAGATAGCTCATTGCTGGGGCTGGAGGCAGGGGGGTGGTATTCTCCAGGGCCTTTTGCGGGTTACCACAAAGAGAGTTCACAGATCTTCCACTCACTTACTTTAATATTTGATATGAAATTAAAGCCCTGTTCCAACTTTTATGACCACTGTCTCCCTCACTCTCCCCTCCTCCTACTCCCAGCAGACCCCTTCATCCTTCACATGCCTGTCCTCAGACCAAGACATCGGCACAATTAGCACCAGCCCACTGGCGCCAATTAGCAGCCAATAGTGTCTATATTATGTGAGGGGGGGATGGAGGAGCGGGTCCTGTGTCTCCAGCCTGCCTTCACACTCAATTAGATTAAGTGGAGTCTCCTGGCTGTGGTTGGTTGGACAGTTGTTGCAGTAATTGTGTCTTCTCTGTTGCTGCAGGCAATCTCCTCCTAGGCTCTCCGATACCCCCTTTATTGACTCCCCGTGTTGTCCACTTACATCAACACATACTTCTTCAAAGAGAAAAGCGGGGAGGGCAGCAAAAAGGAGCACGGGGTGGGGTGGGGGGGTTGGGGATGAGAGAGAAAGACCCCAATGTCTTTGCGTAAAAGTTTTATTTAAGTCTGAAACTCTAGGGCCACGTCGCTTTGACCTCCCCAGGGTTCAGCTGTGATTGTTCACTGTGACTGTCGCACGCCCGAGCTTCAGACAGGGACAGAGTGGGACAGCTCCACTAAAAAGCCTCACTGGTGATCCAGCTCACTTGGCATTTCACAGGGCAGTGCCCGACGTCTTTGTGGGGAATGAAACACTAATAATCAGTTTTTAACTCAGAAATAAACTTGACTAGGAAACGAGCTGGTGGTTTCCCATTCTTGCTCTTGGCCAGTGGCAAATGCTGGGAAACGAGGAGGATAATTGGAAGACCTGGCGGAAGTTCCGCTCCTCTCTAATACCGAGCACATAACTACAGCATCCTTTTTACTCTGGCTTTGTTCTGCTTCAGAACAATGCTTTGCAGGTATCTTATGACACTGAAAATCCAGAATGTTGAATACAGATGTTTAAAAAAAAAAAAACCCCAACAAAAAAACACATCTGTTTTTATATGTGTTCCCAGTTAATTTAAAATTCCCTTCTTAAATTCTGTAGCTTTTATACAGTTTTATAACACCATATTGAGACAGCCTACTCTGCTATCAGAGTTATAATAGGGTGTACTTTGACAGAATACTCTTTGCTTTCATTTTATTTTTAAACTCACGAAGGACAACTGCTACTTAGCACCAACATAAATATTTGTCCTTCTTGCGTAGATTCAAGTGTCTTCCTGTTTTTAACAGGACAGGCTGACTCTGAATAGGATTCATTTCTACTTTGACACCTATTTTAAGATGAGCTGAATTGTGCTCTGGAGCTGACGATGTTCTCATACTGACTACAGAAGAGCTGTGGTGGAAGATCATCAGACAGCTAGACCAAAATGAGATAAATTCCACCCTCGATGCGACATTATGTGTCATAATTATTCCACGTACTGTTATTTACATGCAATTTAAAAACAACAGAAACACGGAAAACACATATGAACCTCTAAATATGATATCTGATACCAGGAAGAAGAAGAATCAGTTTTCCAAAGTAAGATTTTTCACAGGATTTGGAGAAATATCAGGACATATAAAAGTGTTGATAATAAAATATATTATCCTTTGGAGGAAAAAAAAAAAATCCCAAACCCTATTTTGGCAAAAATGTGTGAGCAGGACCACTTGGTGCTTTTATAGTAAATCTGTTACAGGGGAAGGATAAAGGAGTAGGGGGTGGCTGTGAGAATGAAGAATATCTTCAAGGGGTATAAAGCCCCAGTTTCATTCCTGCAATAGATGACAGTGCCACACATTTCTGGACAAACCTCTTACATCAGCTCTCTGCTTCTTATCTGTAAGTCACAGACGATAGTTGCTACCCCAGCAGGGGACTTACTAGTTGATGTTCATAGGTTGTGCAATACTTAATTCTCTTTTGCGTTATGTCAAGATTAAAGATTTTCCTTGAGATGCTGGCAAGAAGGGAATTATAGGATTGATGCGGAATTCATCAAGGAAGTCCTTTCCCTGTGTTACAGCTGCTGGTCAGCTTACATTAGCCTAATAGACGTTCCTGGTCTTAAAATTTCTGCTTAAATATCTCAGCTAAGAGCAAAGAACACAGCTATGAGTAACAAGGAAGAAACTGTCAACAAACACTCTCTGTCATAGCTCTGCTACCTCCTCAAGAGCCCAGGGAAGGCTGGGAATTTCTCGAAATTCCTTACTGCAAACTCATAGGGACAGAGTAATGTGCAGAGAGAAAAAAATTATTCAAGAAGAAAACAAGAGAATGCATCAAATAACGATGAAAGATTAGACCGCGGACAAGAATAGCTCAGTAGTCCAAGCACCAATTAGTCAAGGCTCCTAAGAAGGAAAGTTTAGGTTTAAGCAGGTACGCGTAGGAGTTCCATCTCCGAAAGATTATTTTTTTTGAGCTAGATTGTTTTGAAAGATCCTATTGATACAATTGGTTTGACAGTATTGTACCAACTTGAGCATAAGATTTGTTAAAAAACACCAGTTGAAACTACATACCATGCTGTATTAGCAGAAAATTCTTGAAGTTTCATTTTGGTTTGTTATTTAACGATCTAATGATTTACATGTTTTTGGTCCATGACTGAAAATGAACTTGAACTACAGGACTGAATATACAACCTGTGTTCTGCTTAGTCGCACAGAGTCAAATACTATTTTCTGGGTTATTTGGATCAAATTCTACATTATAGAATATCTAATTCATATACACCATATAATATTATATACATTTTATATATATGCATCTATGTATCTGTAAAACTCCCTTCGCATTAGTGGTGTCCTCTACTAAGAGCAGGCACACCTGCACAACGTGAAAGAATGCAAATACTGGCTCCATTTCTACAAACTGACGAGCAATTTGAGCTCACAGGCCGGATTTTCAAAACTGCTCTGCTACTTCCAAGCTTCTCTTGGAAACATATGGTCAGATTTTAGACAAAGCAGAGGCACGATAACGGACATCCAAGGCCAAGCCTATCAATCACGTACACTGCAAGCCCCTCAATTTCCAAGAGCCTGAGTTGTGCCTGACCCTCCTTCCTGCCCCAGTCCCACGATGTGCCTGGAGCACATCCACGCTGTAGTCTCCAAGTACAGGGTGCCCACCAGCAACAGTCACACAGTGCCTGGTTCAGGCTTCCTGTCTATTTGCACTTCTTTTCTCACCTTCTGACATGAAGTAGATGTCTTATTTTTTCTCTTGAGTCAACAGACTGCTTCAAGAGTAAGATTAAGACTTGTATTAATGTCAGAAGTACCTTCTCCATCTCCTTTCCCTTAAATTCTCTATGCCAAGATTCCTCTTACAAGCTTTGTCCCACCCTTCATTGCTTTGGGCATCTCAAACTTTTCTGTGAAAAGGATCTGTTAGGTTAAACACTTCTCTCCACCTGCTAGTGTTTTCTTCTGTCATTCCTTTAGCTCTTTCTCTTCTGGTCCATTTCCAATGTGCTTTCAATATTTCTCATCTCAGGCCTTTCCATCTATTTCTCCGTTTCCTCCCTACTCCAGCCAGACATCCTCGTTTTCTCTCTTTTGCCATGTGTTCCACTTTCTCTTTTCCTTCTTTTGCTCTTTCCCTTTATTCTCCTCCTTCAAATAACTTCTCTCCCTTTTCTTCCATCTCTCATCTGTGTTCTATTCCCATGTTCTTTCACTTTTGTCCTCCACCTCTTTGACTTCCCTGTTGTTCATGAGTGGGTTGTGAAGATTACTGGCTTTTTGTTGTGATCAGGAAACATTTATTGACATCAGAAACATCCTCATTAGCTCTGGACAGGTGGGAACCATCTTTGTTTCCTGCAGGCACCATCTCCTGTCTGCTCAGTAACCCAGACTGACAGCTGCACGGCTCTGACGTGGAGATATCTTATCCTCTCCACCCTTCCGTCTCCACCAGTTAGTAGGGCCCCAGCTCAACCCCCCCAGGTGGTGAGTAGGAAGAGGCTGATGGGCAAAGACGACCCCAATTAAATTCAGTTAAAACTCTTTCCTCTCCTTTGGACTTTGCAGGGATTGGAAGGTCAGGCTCAAGGGCTAAACATTACAAAGCTTGCCCAGCTGAATGACAGAAGTCAAGCAATTAAGAGTGTGAGCAACAAACAAAGGAAGAGAAACAAAAACAGATTCAAATTTCTGCCCTCATATAAGCAGCAGAAGATTCCAATTTTTTTACCTTGATTTCAGCAAAGTGTTGAAGAAATATCAATGCAAAGGATCTGCTGCAGATCAGGATCTGGTTCTGTTCTTGCTTATCACATTTTAAGTAGGAAAACTGCAGGGAAGTCAAGTGCTTTTTACCAATTTAAATTGATGTCAGACAAGTCTCTTTTCAAAAGACATCTTTGGTTCCATAGTGCATGTGTGTTTCCCGACAAGGCACTGGGAAGTACATGCTAAGACCCAGGTCCACCAAGTCATTATTTCTTAAGACAATTTACTACAGAAAATCTAGTTACAAAAGTAAATTCCTTCCCTCCACGCTACTAGAAATTTTAACATTACTTTGATTCTTAACTTGCAGACAGCACGTCAGGGCACTCCGGGCCAATAGTCCCCCTACGCGTTTCCAAAGCAGACCAGAGTGCAGGGCAGAGATAACTGAGCTAACTTTGAACAAGCTGCCTGGGATACCAGAGAAAAAGTGTTAGGCACAGCTCATCAGCAGGAGAAATTGCTTTGCACTGCCTTCATGACACCACTGCCATATCATATCCATTTCTGATGACAGATATACTGTAGTTCTGTTTAGGTGAGTTTTTAGTACTTCGCAGACAACGCTACAGTGACTAGAAGTACACAGGCTCTTAGATTATAAAACCCTGAGCTGGTCTGATTTTTCTGTTACATGTTAGTACAACAACTAGTGCAGCAGGACTACTTACAAATCTTTGGGTATCAGATTTGCCCAATGCCATCTCCAACCTGATCTGCAACATTCCTGGAGGTAACAGGGGATACACTTGGCCACTGAAAGGCAGCTGATTCATCCCATGGATATTTTTCTCAGAAAGAAGTCACATGTTGGATCAAAGGATTTGCTGAGCTGGAGATGTTCCTGAAATAGAGCCTGCTTCAAAACCTGTTCAGGCAAAATGAGTTTTTGCTGATTTCAGTTAATTTGGGATCAGACCTATGGATCAAGGCAAGATGGCAGAATTAAATCCCCACTTTCAACTGCCCTTTCAGTCCTTACATAAGTAAGGAAGCATTATTCCATATTGAAAAAATGACTTTACTCCCCCTCATCAAGCCATAACCTGCTGCTCGTTCCCCCACTATGAACCAGGGCAGCAACTTTCCTTCCGAATCGGGAACCACGAGAAAGATTACTCTTATCCTAAATGCACTGCAAGGATATCTCAGACACATCTTGTCAGCACTTAAACACCCATGACAGGCTTCCCGCAACATTTTCCAGGTGAGCACCCTCGCTCCTTCTACCATGTCACACGCTCATCATTCACCACTCAGACACGGCGGGAGCAGCCTGTTGACATGGTTTCTCTCACTCTTCCTGGCCCCTGGAGCTGACCTCCTGTCTCCCCAGCTAGATCAAATCCAGAAGACTGTACTTAGGGCTGGGTCACTGGATGGTGTTAAAAGCCTTTCTCCTCTTCTCTCAGCAACCAAAGTTGGAAGGTGGCAAGCGGGAGAGAAAACACTTCAAGTTGATTTTCCTTCAGGTGACGTTTCCTGTCAGATGGCAAGGGCTCCCAGGCACAGGCAAGGCACAGGAAGGATTTGCAGAATGGCACATTCACGCTTCTGGAGATACAGGAACTACGGTGGCAGGGACCATATTGCCAGATTTTCTTCTCTCTCTCAACTACAGGCACACAGCAAAGGCAAAGAGAAACGATGGTACATGGAAAGTTCCCTTAACAGTTCTTCACTGCTGCTTACAAAAACTCAAGAAAACACCTCCTTTGAAGTGAGCCAAATCTATGTTCCAGGAGGTTCTGGCACCATTAAGTGTTTTGTTTGCAATGCCAGTGTAAACCACCATCAGTTTGAAGGGGTTGGAGATTTGATTTTACCATGTGAAATATGGTAAGTTTGTCTCCAAGTTTAACTTAATCTGTCACTGACTTCCTGAGAATTTGACAAAACACACTCGCAATTCAAACCACATGCTCCCTTTTCTGTCTCCGGCAAACCGGTTGAGTATCTCATGCAATTTCAAGGGGGTGTTGTGCTCTTTTTGTGCACAAGTGGGCCAAGGCATCACTGCAAATATGCCCACACCCACGTTCAAGCCATGAGTATACTAACAGGCCTCACAAGCCCTGGACAGCCTCACCTGGGGCCTCTACCCAGGCATTCCACTCCTTGCTCCCGGAGCTCCGTTTAAGCTCAGGCCCCCAGTTCTTGTGTGAGCTGTGACACAAAAATTCCCGTGTCCTGCCTGTCCTTTCTTCATCCTGATTCACTGGCTGGACTTCCTTTTTTTGACATTACACGAGACGTCACCTTGCATTTGTCTGACCATGCAAGACTACTGCATTGTAAGACAACTGACCTGCCCATAGTAAAATCAGGAGACTCTGCTTCAAATAGCAAAGAACCAAGCAGAGCGAGTCAAATTTCAATCAAGAAATTAGTGTTTTCCATTTCCTCAGAAAAGTCTCCTCTTTCAAACCCAACCCAATGAAGTAACAGAGAGACCACGCCACGGAATTGATTCTCCGATGTCTTGTGAGCTCACTTATACCTACCTACAGTGAGCTGCAGCAGTAAGGCTTTCATACTCTCATTCTGCACACTTAACTTCAAAAAGCACTGTCAGATAGGGAGTCTCCAATGGCTGGGGCACAGAGGGCCAGCCCTGCGACATGTGGGAACTTACAGAGGAGCCTGCAGTCACAGGAAAGAACTGAACAAGAGGGATCACATCCACACGGACGGCTATAAAAAACATAGCTACTTGAGATACAATCTTTGCTGCGATTAAAGGAATAATTCTTCACTGAAACTGTTGAATATAGTTCTGCCATGCACAGTCTTTAGCTCACTCCCTTTGTGATAATGAACACAGCCTCCCTAACTAAATTCAAGCCAAGCTGTTGAAGTATTCTGCCCAAAGAGATAGACTGAAAATACCTCCACAGTATGGAGCAATTTAAGATCTGGATCCATGCTAAGGCTAAGGAGCATATCTGTCTTTTCTTTTTTAATATCGCTTTTCCATCACATCACTTTTTCTTTGGCCACTGCAGGTAGAGGCATTTCCCTTTATATGGCACAAAGTGAATCAGTAGCTGATCCTCACGTGAGCTGAAACTCAACTTTACCAAGCTGTACCACAATCTCTGCATCACATAAGCCCCCCACTGAAACTCAAGGTTTAAGACCTTACGCACTCACAAGTCTCCTGCTAGCCATCTCTAATTGTGCTGCTTGCTCTCCATGCAAAATACCGAGTTTTAACCATGGTAGGAATCTGCACTAAAAGTAGGCTCCCCCTTCCCAGAAGCGGTAATCAAACAACATTTCTATGGAAGCGATCTCCTTAAACGTGGCGTCTTCTCTGTTCAGAACGATGTGGTTGGGACGCCTCATCCAGCCCATTGATCTCAGTGCTTTATAGCACAAGCCATAAAGCATATTGGCAAGTGAGCAAAGCTGCAAACACAAGTGTGTGAGCATCCAGCATGTCAGATCCTTAGTGGGTTGGCATAAACAGGGAGGGTAAAAAAATCCCATCATTTTAGCAAGCATAGAGATTTCTCAAGTGGCTTTTTTTAATAGGTCATGTGCCCCATTCAGCAGCTCCAGCTGATGCTTCCAAAAGAAACCCATTAACAGCCTCCCCTATGTGCTCCTTATTGTTTGCACAGCTTTAATGGCCCCATCTGGCATCATCTTAAAGTCTCCTGGTCAGAAGCAAACAGCAGCTTCTGGTTACAATGGCACATGAAGTTGTACTTTTCAGCCTCCTTTCTTCACTCACAAGACTTAACTTTGTGAATTAATATATTTTATGAACAAGGCAAGAGTTTGAAGGTGTGTAGCCACCTGCAACCTGAGTGACACCATTGTGATGTTGAACTTAAATTCTTTTCCCTTTCCCTAACAATATGGCAGTGCCTGCACACCAGGTGTCTGGGCCTCCTCAACCTTTGTGGTATCTATCAGTCTGTGGTATCTCTAAAAAACCCATTCCATGGAAAGAAAAAAGGGAAACAAAGTGTATCTCTAGCGATGAGCAATTGAAGAGACCAGCCTCTGCTACCTGAATGTGCTGATGTGGGGATGGCCCATGTGAGCTGAACAGAACGGGTTCCTATACAGAGAGCTACTACAACATATACCACCTCCCAGGAAAGCTTGAACATCTGCGTGACGTCTGTTTTATTTTGTTAACAAAGGCTGCTCAGACATGACACAATGATTCTCCCAGGATAGAAAGTGGCCAGGTTACTCTGGGCAGCTCCCAGCGCTGTTTTCTTTAGGCAGATCCCAGCTAGCTTAGGCAACAATACAGTAACGATTGGCAGGACAGGCTGCAGCACAACTCAGAAAAGCAGAGTGTGCGTCTGCAGTCCCTGAATGGCACCTGCTGTGTTTGCTATGACAAAACGGTATGAATGATTGACTGATTGATTGTTTTATCTGACTGCACAGATGCAGGCTAACCTGGAACCAGCCTCTCCACTTGGGAGGTCTCAGGATGGCTCCTGGACTGCCAGATAAACACCAGTTTATCAGTAACAGATGCTGTTTGGATACTCTTAAGAAGGCCATATCCTCTCTAGGCTTGGCCCTAGCTTCTCCTATGGGAGCTAGGCACACCTTTTTGAGGTAAGCCCCAGCCTAGCCAAGCATTTAAAAGCACATATGCCCTTCTCTACATGTGCATGAATTCCCTTTGAAAGCCTTAGCCCATAGGCACCTTCTGAAAACAGACTCCATGCCATTAAGAGGTTTCCAGTGTGCTTCTGGGAGGCACAGCCAGACAGCAGGGTTATTATGAGAGCAAGAGCCAAGGCAGGAAGCTGACAGTTTGTTTTCTACCCTCTCTCCTTTCTTCTAAAAAACAGTGTTGCTGAGAGCTAGCTGAAAGGCCAGAGACAGTCTGCAGTCAGCTGGTCTTTACTAAACAAAAGTTTACTTTCATCCACTGTGCCGCAGCCGCTGGAGTCACTTCCTCCTTCCTCCAGCCTTTCTTAGAGGCGAGAAAACAGTCGGCCCTTTCACCACGTTAAGAAACCCATTACAATCAATTTAGCCAGTGCACAGACAGACTCCGTGTCTACTGTATTCTGTTACCACAGGCCAGGGGGAGCGGGGGGAGAAGACCTACTGCCCAGCCTCCCCTCGCACTCTCTTCCGTAATGGAAAGGATGCCGGCGCCGCCAGCTATTGGAATCACGCTAACAAATGAAGCTGTCATCAAACACCTCTTGGGGGAAGTGGTGGGCAGCAGGGGGAGGGTGCGTTCTTGTGGTGGAGTTGCCTTCACTGCAGTGGTCCTGCTGGCTAATTGCTCAGCATGGAGAGCACACAATTAAAGCGCTATCGTCCTCGTCAATAATGGGGTATTAGATGCCTCCTGTTCGGCGTGGCATTGATCTGTTCCAGCTTTCCCCTGTTGTTGTTCTGTTGGGGTTTTGTTGTTTTTTGGTGGTTTTTTTCTTTTCCTTTTTAAGTGTTTTCTGAGCCTGTGTTTAGCGTGAGTGCCGCTTAAGTGCTAATTGTTACACCACAGATTGATTGGCGACAAGATGGCTTGCCAAGTTTCTTCTCCCATCTCCCCGGGTGGGGTGTGGAGGAAGGACAGAGGGTGGGGGCCAGGAGGTGGGGAGAGAGGGAATCCTTTTGCACTCACTGACTTCCTCTCTCAGTGTCTTTCTGAGCTGGAAACTTTTGGCCTTTCAGAGCTCCTCCTGCCAATTTCCATTCCTGTTTCGATGCTTTCCTCCCTGCTACAGAAGCTGTATACATCTTTCCGGTATTTGAAATTTCCCTGTTACGATACTGTCCTTTGAGCTAGATGACTTGGTGGGTAAGAGGAATGCTGCAATGACAGAAGAGTAAGTGTCTTGCCTTTTTAAGAAAAAAAAAAAACAACAAACCACAACAAACCCCCCCCCCAAAACTTGCCAGGGTTTAATTCCTCCAGATACTACCTTTCTCTGCCATATTTGTGCTTCCAAAAACCTGTAGTTCTGGGGCCAACGGTGACATGCAAAGAGAATTGCATAATAAATGACACAGAAGCTCCATGGCTCTCCAGAATCCTGAAACATCTGGCCAGGCCCTGGAGCAAAGACTTGAAATCCTCCCAGAGAATCCAGAACAAAGATTTGAAACATAGAGATATTGGATTCAATACCTATACTGTCCTGGGTAATATGAAACATTAGGAATGTTCCACCTAAGTTTAAAGAAGGTGAAACTTAGATTTTCTTCCAACATGTTCCAACAGTTGCTTAGCTGAAGAAGTCTATTAGCCAAAAATTTTATGACTTCAAACCCTTTTTGTTGTGGTTGGTCACCAAACATTCATAAATTGCTATAACATAAAAAGAAGAAACAGCATCTGCGTGAGGTAGATGAGTACACAGTACAGTCCCCAATTAATCTGTAGGGAAACTGAGGCAGGAACACTAGCTAACTTGTTGAAAGACAGAGTTAACGCCGAAGCTGAAAGAAGAACTCAGAACTGCCCGAACACAGAACCTGAACAGAGTCCTCTCCTACTACACGGATTACACCCTCACCATCTTTTGGGAAAACCAGCAAATATTCCACAGTTATCACATTTGCTGTCAGGCACTCGTAACTGTCTTGCATCCAAGCCTCATGCTCAATACTAGAACTGAATGAACAGCTTATGCAAAACATTGCCATTTTTTCTGATTTATCCAGCAAAGCATGCAAGTCAAAATGATAATTTCAATTGCTACCCAGTGCCAGCCAGTTATGCTACTGGGAAACAGAGTTTGTAATTTATCAACAGAGAAGCAAGTTGTGAATTGAAAAAAACTGACAATGAAGCACATTACTTCAACTTTGCTTTTGCCAGTTACATGCAACTTTGAATGTAAAGGTCTGCTCTCCAGATATATCTATTTGTGTTGACTGAACTAAAAATCTTGGCTTTTCTTGTAGTATAAAAAAGTTCTAACAGAAGGCAGAGCCTTAAACTTTGCTTTCTAATTAATATTCACACTAGTAGCACCTATGTACTTGAACATGACCAGGAAGCAAACGCAAGCCACGCAAGCATGCTCGAGTTGCAATTTGCTTTTGAGTTCAAGCAAATATGCACAGGCATTTTTTCTCACTGATCCCTCAGCTCAGGTAAAAGCACTGAGGTCTGGCAGCTCCCCAGCCCTGGGAAGGCTGCAAGAAACAGCTTTAACGTTACCAGCAGCAGCTTTTTGGTCATCATTTCCCTCAGGAGATTAAGGACACCCAGGACTAGAATATCCAGTCCTTCTTGAAAAAAAAACAAAGAAACCAGGTCAAACCATAGTAAAGAAAAATGGCCCATTACACTCTTACTAATTTTACCCCCTAACAACGCGTGTGACTCCCCTAGCTCTGGCTGTGTCATGAGCAACAGAATAAAATGAGAAGCAAGGAACTTTCTTAAAAAAATCAGACGACTGGATGTCAAAAGACGCACAGGTGCAGAAGAATGAGAAACACGGTAAAACACAAGCAACTGAGAAACCAGGAAAATGAGACCTTTCCTGATTTCATACCAGGTAGCGTGGTTTGTATTCTATTCTTTGTTGATGGTGTGACAGAAAGTTAACACAGTGACTAAACAAATATACGAGCATGGGAGTTATCACCTGATACCAGCCTGATCTTCAAGAGACACCAAGCACCTGAAGCTTCCCTTCACTTCCAGGAGTCCACTTTCTATGGACCTTCAGGACCTTTCAAAGTAGGTCACAAAAATACAGTGGCAAAAATCCAAACGAAGCTTCAATTGAAAGAAGAAAGTCAGAGGGGAGGGATGAGAATCAACTCTCACAGTTACAATAGCAAATCTGACCTCATTGGGTTACTAAACCCATGTGCAAATTCCAGCGAAAACTTCCCATTACCATTTGCAAATACTAACACGTTAACTTGGACTCACAAAAAAGCACTTGCTCAGAACTTCTGCAAGACACATTCAGCAAAACACCGAGGCAGAAGGGACCAGAAGGTACAGTGGATAAATTAGGATTTACAGAGGGCTTTTAATCACACACATACACAAAAAAAAAAAAAAAAAACCCAACAAAAAAAAAAACCCAAGCCAAACAAGGAAACAAAAAAAAAAAAAACCAAACCAGAAAGAAACAAATACACACCAGGAAGGAAAGGCAGTCATGCTAGGAGCGCACATACAAGGAAAACTGTTTTCTGAGCTACTCTTGTCCAAAAACCACAGAACAAATTGCTGAGGCTTTTCCCCACTGCACAAAGTGCCTTTTAGCATCCAAGGTTTTCTCCTGAGGGACAGGAGAAAAAGGGAAAGACAACTGGCGTCGGGCTGCATATTGTCTGAAGATGCTGTCAAGAACATCATAAGGAAAGAGCTGTGTCTGAGGTCATCAGATTAGAGAAGAAACAAGGACCGGAGTAGGGGCTGGGAATGGAAAGGGAAGGGGGAGGCACAGTGACCTGTGTGACCTCTGCTGCACTAACTTGATATAACAAATAGTTCTGAAAAACCAAATACTGTTAACCCTTTTAAACTGGGTCATTCCCTGCTGTGGATGGCTCACAGACCAGAATCCTTAACTCCTTCCTCCCCGTATGCTTTCAGACACCTATAGTTGACAGCACATTATGTCATACTAAATTTACAGCTCTTACTACTGCAAAATTGGTTTAAAAAGAATTTCACTATACCCAAATGAAAATATGTTGTGGATTTCAACTCCAAGTTTTAGCCAGCTTATTCAATGTAAAATGCAGCCTCTGCAAACATAAATGTAATCCTTTTTTTTGTAGAAGAGCTTACTTTTGGATGAAAAGGCCAATGTTTCTCTTTGGTGATATCTTCACCCCCCTCAAAGATGAAGGGACATTCTCAAGACCTATGTCCACATTCAGTGAAAATCTCTTTTCCCTGATGAGGAAAGGCAAAGGCAATGATTCTCCCCCCCTGCCTTGGACTCCATGGAATAACAAGTGCAACCTGAGGCAGGGAAACTCTTCAAGACCCCAATCCTGCCTTTACAGGGCCCCATTCACACAGATCTCTTTGCAAACTTGGGGCCTGTACCTGACCCAAGGAAGCACTCGTAACTGTTGTCTAACTGGAAACTGAAGAAAACCTCCTAACTCTGCAAGACTGGACTCCAAACCTTTGAGGAAATTATTAGCTTTTGTGTGATTTCTAGTACAGTTTTACTTCTGCTCACAACTCCAAACGCTAGAAGAAATTGTGAGGCATCTTGGTCTTTCTGGTTCTACTCCTAACCACAAATTAAAATGGAAAAAATTATCCAGAAATTTCAGAACCCTAAAAACCAAGTTTAAATTCCACTCTGGTTTTGAACATGGATAACCATTTCAACAGGGAACCTAGATTTTCCATTACCTTAGTTTTCTCATCCTATTATTACTGTGATAACCGCTTTTTAACATATACAGCACCATAGCTATGTGCAGTTTTCCACTTGGGTGGGTGAAATGAATTTGCAATTCTGAGACACCCACAGCAAACCCAGTTCACCTCTGTTCAATGCAGAGGTCAGACAGTCTCCTTCTGCCACAGTGGCCGTGGAAAGGCCATTCCAGCAGGGAGGTTGGCAGGACTGCAGCAATTCTGACTCTTGAAAAAAACCTTGATGGGAAGAGCCAGTTCTTTGTTGTACGGGATTAAGAATGGATGGCAGGATCCTGAACTGCTATCCCCCCCTGCTTTGAGCGGGGCTTGCATCACATGACCTCCCAAAAGTCCCTTTCAACTTAAATTATTCTACAATCCTGTAAAGAGATGAGGATCGCTTTGAAGAGCAATTTGTTTGTCCTGTATCATACAATGGTTTGGGTTGGAAGGGACCTTAAAGATCACCTCGTTCCAACCCCCCTGCCCTGGGCAGGGACACCTCCCACCAGCCCAGGTTGCTCCAAGCCCCGGCCAACCTGCCCTTGAACCCCTCCAGGGATGGAGCAGCCACAGCTTCTCTGGGCAACCTGGGCCAGGGGCTCACCATCCTCACAGGGGAGAATTGCTTCCTGAGATCTCATCTCAATCTCCCCTCTTCCAGTGTAAAACCCTTCCCTCTTGGTCCCATGGCTCCCCTCCCTGATCCAGAGTCCCCCCCCAGCTTTCCTGGAGCCCCTTTAGGGACTGGAAGGGGCTCCAAGGTCTCCCCGGAGCCTTCTCTTCTCCAGGCTGAACCCCCCCAGCTCTCTCAGCCTGTCCTCCCAGCAGAGGGGCTCCAGCCCTCCCAGCAGCTCCGGGGCCTCCTCTGGCCCCGCTCCAGCAGGGTCACGTCCTTCTGCTGTTGGTGGCCCCAGAGCTGAATGCAGCACTGCAGGGGGGTCTCACAGAGCAGAGTAGAGGGGCAGAATCCCCTCCCTTCACCTGCTGGCCACACTTCTTTTGATGCAGCCCAGGATGCCGTTGGCTTTCTGGGCTGTGAGCGCACACTGCCTGCTCATGTTGAGCTTCTCGTCCACCAACACCCCCAAGTCCTTCTCCTCAGGGCTGCTCTCAATCCCCAGCCTGTATCCATGTTTGGGATTGCCCCGACACATGTGCAGGGCCTTGCACTTGGGCTTGTTAACTTCACAAGGTTTGCACAGGCCCACCTCTCAAGCCTGTCCACGTCCCTCTAGATGGCATCCCTTCCCTCCAGCGTGTCGACTGCACCAGACAGCTTGGTGTCATCGGCAAACTTGCTGAAGGTGCACTCAATTCCACTGTCCATGCTGCCAAACATGTTAAACGGCACCAGTCCCGGTACTGACCCCTGAGGAATGCCGCTCATCACTTGGACATCGAGCTGTTGACCGCAACTCTCTGAGTGCAACCACCCAGCCAATTCCTTATCCACCAAGTGGTCCATCCATCAAATCCATGTCTCTCCAATTTAGAGACAAAGATGCCATGTGGGACAGTGTCAAATGCTTTGCACAAGTCCAGGTAGGTGATGTCAGTTGCTCTTCCCTTATCCACCAACACCAGATATCAGGTGTCAAAAAACAGATGATGAAGGATGTCTCTGTAAACATTTTCCAATGTGCAACTGGACCAGAAAAACACGTTATTATCAATAAGCTGCATACTCCGCCATGCTTAATATAAAATAAGAGACAGAAATTGCTCCTGGGGAAAAAAAAAACCACCTCAAAAAACTACCTTCTTGACCTTTGCAATACACCAGTACATGAAGATCTTTATAGTTCTCCCTAAGGAAAGGAGCTTATAACACTGAGGGATATTTTTACTGCCTGCCTTTTTATCCCCCAGTTATGTACGTTAGGGAAAGGACTTCTCCCTGAAGCCTCTGTGCAGACAGAAGAGGGAGGCAGGCAGGCAGGCTTCTATAAGAGAACATTCAGAGCAGGAGCATAGCATATGTGATTAGTCTCCTAATCTTATCAATGAAGGCAGATACCTAAAAGCTGTGTAGTGAAAATACTCCATCAGTTCCAAATGTCAGCAGATTCTTTCCAACAAAAACATCTCTTTAATTACAGATGAAATACGTGGTTCATGAGATGCAAAAATCTGCAGTAGGCCAGCAGGTTGACCTCCAGTTGCCATCAAGAAAAATGACCTTCAGTCTTCCCTGCTTTATTTGTTGCTCATCTAAAATTGAAAAAGGAGTGATGAGAGGATGGTAGGCATTCAGCTACTTTTGAAGAGCTCCATTTCTGTGTCTATGAGAGGGACTGGGCAAACCATGTAAGAAGCTGGCAATGACTGAAGGGTAGCTTTGTCTCCAGGCTCTGTCATTCTCAACTGTTCTGCTCAGCCTGACAAAGAAGCTGAGTAGAGGAAAGCATTTTAAGGAATCAGACAGAAATTTCTTATACAATTGCTTTAAGTCAAAGAACAGAACTGGATTAAAAAAAGGGTTTCACTGACCTTAGATCAAGGATTTTGTCTATAGAGACTGTACCCCCTACAAGAAAACTGTGGATATGATTCTTCCTGTTACAAAACTTTGAAAAAAGTTCCCAGACGTAGGATTCATTCTTCCTGAATCTGGTAGGGTTATGAGGAAGTCTGCTGAGCTTTTTCTACTTCATATCAGTGGCTACATTAAGATGAAAATCTAGACCATGTCCCATCATTTCATTTCAGTAGGAGACGATTAAATTCCTCCAAAACCACTGGCACTGTTCTTGAATGGTCTGCTGTCTACGCAGCACTCCCGGGTACAGGGGACTGACAGGCTGGGTGCAGGCTGGAAGCCTGAACTCCATCTGGCAGCACCAGCACTGACAAATGAGATAAGGACTAGACTGAGGGTCATAATACTGTGCTGCAACAATTGAGCCTTTATAAAGCTTACCACCAGCGGTGTGAGACTAATCAAAAGCTAATGGTTCCTTTGATTCTATTTGTATTCAAATCTTTTCCATGATGGTTACAAACACCCAGACGCTCTTTCCCCTCCCCTCAAATCAAAATAATGAACTGTAGCCATAGGCAAGCTGTGATGTAAACTGTATGCCCCATCCAGAGAACACTGGCAGGATAAGCACTATGGGGAATGGCGCTGCCATTCCACCACGATTGCGATTGCAAGTAAATGGGACATCAATTAGTTGTTAAAAACAATAATTGACTTAAAAAGGTGATGTTCTTGTATAACTTTCCATCATTTATCAGCAATCCTGACTAAACCAGAGAGGTCTCGGTTAACTGCAAGTTAGCAAATATGATGCCCATCTACAAGAAGGGCCAGAAGGAGGATCTGAGGAACTACAGGCCTGTCAGCCTGACCTCAGTGCATAGGAAGGTTGTGGAGCAGATCATCTTGAGTGCCATCACATGGCACATACAGGACAACCAGGTGATCAGGCCCAGTCACCATGGGTTTATGAAAGGCAGGTCCTCCTTGACTAACCTGATCTCCTTCTATGGCAAGATGACCTGCGCAGTGGATGAGAGAAAGGCTGTGGATGTTGTCTACCTAGACTTTAGCAAAGCCTTTGACACAATTTCCCACAGCATTCTCCTGGAGAAACTGACTGCTCATGGCTTGGCTCCTCATGGCTCACCACTCTTCGCTGGGTAAAAAACTTGCTGGATGGCCGGGCCCAAAGAGTCGTGGTGAACGGAGTTTAAATCCAGTTGGTGGCTGGTCACAAGTGGTGTTCAGGGCTCGTTACTGAGGCCAGTTCCATTCAATATCATTATCAATGACCTAGACGAGGGGACTGAGTGCACCCTCAGTAAGTTCGCAGATGACACCAAGTTGGGTGGGAGTGTCGACCTGCTTAAGGGTAGTAAGGCTCTACAGACGGATCTGGACAGGCTGGATCGATGAGCCCAGGCCAATGGTCTGAGGTTTGACAAGGCTAAGTGCTGGGTCCTGCACTGGGGTAACAACAACGCCAATGCAGCACTCCAGGCTTGGAGAAGAGTGGCTGAAAAGCTGCCTGGCAGAAAAGGATCTGGGGGTGTTGGTTGACAGACGACTGAATATGAGCCAGCAGTGTGCCCAGGTGGCCGAGACGGCCAACAGCATCCTGGACTGTATCAGGAATAGCGTGGCCAGCAGGACTAGGGAAGTGACTGTCCCGCTGTACTAGGCACTAGCGAGGCTGCACCTCAAGTACTGTGCTCAGTTTTGGGCTCCTCACTACAAGGAAGACACTGAGGTGCTGTAGTGTGCCCAGAGAAGGGCAATGGAGCTGGTGAGGGGGTCTAGAGAACCAAGTCTGATGAGGATTGGCTGAGGGAACTGGGGGTGTTCAGCCTGGAGAAAAGGAGGCTGAGGGGAGACCTTATTGCTCTCTACAACTACCTGAAAGAAGGGTGTAGCGAGGTGGGGGTCCATCTCTTTTCCCAAGTAACAAGCGGCAGGACAAGAAGAAATGGCCTCAAGTTGCACCAGGGGAGGTTTAAATTGGTTATTAGGAAAAATTTCTTCACTGAAAGGGTTACCAAGCATTGGAACAGGTTGCCCAGGGAAGTGGCTGAGTCACCATCCCTGGAGGTATTTAAAAGACATGTAGACATGATGCTTAGGGACATGGTTTAGTGGTGGACTTAAAGGTCTTTTCCAACCTAAACGACTCTATGATTCTAAATTACACGCTCAACAGATGCTTTATATAATTGCCTATGCCTTTTATATGTAACATCCTACATGTGACTTGAAGAGCCCACTACTCAAGTGATCCCAAGTCCTAATGGACTGTCTAGCCATACCTCACACAGAAATACTGAATCTACATAGAAAGGATTTTCAAGTTTAATATAGATTTGTGTTACGCTCCAGATCAATCACACTGAGAAAGCAAACCAAACACGAAAGACTAGACTTTAAATTGAATACAGCAACTCTGGATTCTTGAGCAAGGAAGACTAGAGTATTGCAAAAGTTAGACTCCTAATTACTCAGCAGTGACCATTCTGTATACTTGCATTGTCATAATCCCATTGCACCAAATTTGTGGAGTATCCCCAGCACCATGGATGATTCCCTTAAACTCACCAACAGGAAGCTGTGCCAATATCTGTGCGTGCAACAGCGCATGCTATCTGCCTCCCTTTTTCTAGCCTTCCCCCTTGACCATCCTTATCCTAAATAATGTGAGTTCAGAATGAACACTGCTAAGACTTTCTGCCATCTGGTTCACTTACTCCCACCTGTATCAACTATCTTTTCTTTATCAGTGCAGACCACTACATGGGGAAGGTAGGACTTCACAGATTCCTTACTGCCCAGCCCTGCACTGTAAGGAATAAAGCAGAAGTGGGAGGCTGACTTGCCATGGCCTAAACTCAACTGCGCTCTGCCTGAAGAGCCCGGTTAAAATTCCATAAGGTATTTAAGCAGGCCGTGTCTGCTTAAATAAATCTGTCACTGATCTGAGATGACTGATACTCCTGCTCTTTGGTTACTTCCAAACTTGAACGAGCCCATCAACAGAACAGTGAAATGGAGATCTCGGGAAATCAAGTGTTCTCATAGATTAATGGTCTCCTTCAGAGTTAACAGCCAATAGATACCTGCTTCAGAGCAGTGTACATGTCCTTCCCTCTAGGTACTCTGGGCTCTAAAACATCTTATACACAACATTGTAAAAACTAAACTTTAAATCTGGAGCAAGAGACCAATAACCACAACCATTGTAGAGTCCAAAGAAGGGCAGAAGTACCGAATCTGTGAGGTGCTGACATGAGATGTGCTGAAGCCATGAAAAGATGCTTGCTCTCATCTAGCACCGGTGGGGGATTATGTTCAGTACTGACAAGGCTCCCTCACTCTCACTGCTTCCCTACGCAGCCTGTTCCACCTCCGCACCCGTTCAAAACAAAGCTTTGAAGTTTTACCTTCATTTACATTCAGGAAACACAAGAAATCAGAACCATGACCATTTCCAGTACTTTCACTCCAAGAAGGGATGAGCTCCAACTCCTCTCCCTCTCGTGACACATCTATTAGCAGAACTGAAACACATCCTAGCAGCATACTACTGTAAATTGCTCCTCTTTGGTCTGAAAACGAGCTGAAGCAAAGGCCTACAACCCCAAGTTTGGATAAGCCACACAAGAAATTGACACCTGTATCTCAAGCAAGCCCCAGAAATGGGTTAGTCAGCAGGTAAGGTATCCTCAGGTAAGCTTAACAGTCCCCACACCAAATGCCATCTGGCTCCAAGAACAGACTCCGTGCAATGCACTTACTCCTTTAGCACCAGGTAAGAAGCAAACAGGGCCTTGCTGCCTTTTAACACTGGTATCTATAGCAAGTGCAGCCGTAAATCTCACTGTGCTCCAGTTGCAAGAAGGGCTAGGAGCTGTTTCTTTCTGCCTTTCTCCCCCCTCGTCCTCATCCTCCTGTTTCCATCAAGGAATGTCTCCTAAACCCAGCATGTGAGGAGATCTCCTTGGCCCTGCCTTTCTAAATAAAGCAGGAACTTCTCAGCTGCCTATTACGGGATGATTAAGGGGGAAGGGAGAATCTAAAGCAGCCTGATGAGAATTTACAGGTCGTCGGCTCCCTTTCCCCGCTGTCAACCAGGGGGCAACCCTTAATGGGGTGAAGCGGCTGCAGGAGAGCACAGGGCTCGCTCTTCAGTTCAGCCTCTAATGAGGGGCCATGGGCTCAGCCAGGTCAGCTTGTTAGAAGAGGAAGAACGCTGGCGGAATGAGAGTCAGGGAGGGAGGCTCACAATAGCTCTTGAGGGGCCATGAGCCTAAGCGCTGGAGCTCAGGGGAAGGGGGGGTGGGCAGGCAGCAACCACGTCGACTACTCCCTGCCTCTTAAAATCCCATTACCTTCCTTTTATTTCACAGTAGAGACTGATGGGGAGGGAAAAGGAGGGGGAGATGTCCGGGAGGAACTGCCTCAGTCTAGTGCCTTCCGTCAGCAGAGGTCGGGCCCATAGGATCAATTTTTTTTTTTCTGTGGATGTGATTTTCTTGTCTCTCTCTCTTTTTTTTTTTTTTTTAAACAAGAATACGGGCGCCAGGCTTACAAGAGGTCCTCAAGAACTGTCAATCAGGGGCATGAAATATTCAGAGAGCTTAATCTTCTTAGGGGATCTGTAGAGACCCCCTCATGGGGTCTGAATGCTCTTCATGAACTTGCAAAGAATGGGTAAGGGGAGAGAGGAAAACAAACACAGCTGAAAAGAATGAAAAGAGAGACATCCTTAGACAGACACCCTCATATCTTGGTGAGGGGCATATTATAAGAATTTAAACAAAATAGAAAAGACCTTTTAAGACCCAATTAGTGGAACAGTCTCCCTTCTGACTGGGAACCTGGAAAACCACCTTTGGGTATTCTTCATCATGGCAATTTCTTCCCTTTTTTGCTCAACAGGTAGCCCAGCTCACGGGTATTCCTACCTCAACCATGACCCAGTTTTTGACCTTATACAAGTTACTGCTTCTCCACAGATTTTGCCTTTTCTCTGGCCTGGTCAATATACAAGAATTCTGTCAATCTGGCCAGTTAATAGTCAGGAAGAGGTAGATTGGCCTAGTGGGTATCTGCAAGCTGCATAAATTTCCTTTGAGATCTCAGGAATTGGGCGTGGAATTTTTAAGGTACTCACCAATTGAAAGTAAGCCAGTGCTTAGTTACTTAATTACTCTGGGCTAACAGCATGCACCTCTATTAAAGGAACACTATTTTTAAAAAAACATATTGTGAGACACAACTCAGACATGTGAGTAATAAGAGTCCTTACATATATCTAAGACGTACATTATTACGTTTTATTATAGAAGTGAAATCTTGACTACCTATTTTTCAAAGACTACACAGGGGCAGGCTGTTTCCTATTCAAAAGTCATAATGAGTTCTCTGAAAAGCGACTCCTTGTTTCTCTCCCGACCTCTTTATATCTCTACTTAAGCATCTTAAGGAAATCCCTTGTGAAGAATGAATACTGCAAATAAAATAGTTTGTATCAAGTTATCATCCTCACAAAGTCAACTATGTCTCTAAAACTTAATCTCCCACTTCTGTTGTTTGAAGGACTACAACTAGCGTCTGTAACAAATCACTACAGTACCCCACAAAGAGAACCATGTCCAGCACCTTTGTCTTTGGTAACACAGTTCAACCCTTAAGGAAAAAAAAATACTAAAATGAGCAGACTTGGAGAAATGGTGTGTATTTTTCCCTTCCATGAGTATCTGAAATGCAGAAAAAAAATCTATTGCTGCTGCGAATTCTATGACAAGGAAGAACTTCAAATGAAGGAAGGATCCAGCATTTAAAAACACCACTCCTGAATTGAAGCCATATAGGGTTTGAACATAAATGTCTCGTTAACCATCAGGCCTTCTGTAAATCAAGAACAAGAAATTACCTTCATCATCTATCTGGTTCAGTAAATCCTAGTCTGAGAAACAACTATGCAGCAGAGCGTGCGTCACCTGATGATTTGGCTTTTACCTCTCATCTCTGTCTCTCATTGACATGGGTAAACGCTGACAGAAAGGAGCAAGAGAAAGTCATTTTCCCTTCAGGAGATGTATCCACTTACCACAATACACCAGAATGAGTCAGAGAAGGATTGTCACTTTCTCCCCTCCCTGGCCTCAGGGGAAAAAACTACCTTTATGTATGCACTCGTGAATCTTACAAAAACTGCAGTGAAGAACTGTGCTCATACAGTTTTACATCTGGAGGGCACAGTAAGGTTGGAAGCATTTGCTTATTAATTTGAAGTAGTGTCAATACAACAGCTGCAGCTGCGCAGACAGAACTGGAGAAAGAGGAGAAAATCCAGTAACCAGCCAGTTAAGCCTACAAGGGGAAAACTTACAGTGTAGCATTTAGGAAGAGAAGGTGCCAGCACGGGTCGAGAAAGAGGGGGCAATACAAGGGCAAAGGCAAGGTATATTTTGTCCAGTGGGAGTAACAAAGCAGAAAAAAAAAAAAAGAAAAAAAAAAAAGAAAAGAGAAAGCCGCCTTCTCCCTCCTCCTCCTCTTCTCCTGCACCTGGGGTCATGCTGTGACCTTTTAGAAGATGGGATGTAAAAGTGACCTTTGTCAGAATGTGACAGAGCGTCCAAGCCCAGCTTTCCATGAGGAGACGTGGGAGGCCTACAGGCAGCGCTCCTTCCGTGGGCAGAGGTCCTGACCTGCAGCAGCGTACTCCGAGAGCTGTCAGGGGCAGGCTCCCCATCCCCAGCTCCTCTGCTTAAGGAAACACAGATAAGAATACAGGCTAGCAGACAAAGAGCTTGGTCTCAAAACTTTCTCATCCTACCTGTGACAACAGTGGTATTGCTCAGGAGCTCTGAGACAACGCTTCTCTCTCTCTCTCCCCCTCTGTCCTCTCTCTAAGTCCTAAAATAATCTTATGAAAATGCCACAACCCTTAGATACTTGAATTGCCT
Source organism: Chroicocephalus ridibundus (assembly GCF_963924245.1). Lineage (NCBI taxonomy): Eukaryota > Metazoa > Chordata > Aves > Charadriiformes > Laridae > Chroicocephalus > Chroicocephalus ridibundus. The sequence goes on from NC_086296.1 coordinate 14,079,543, forward strand.
TCAAGAAGTCACAGGTACACCTGTAGTCCCTTCAAAGACAAGAAAGAGGGGAACAGAGCCAGAGATTCTTTGCTGCTTTACTTCCACCACTTCATAAAATCAAACAATCCTACATGCCTAACTGGATGTGTTGACGAGGCACCCAACTAAGGAATGGCTTGCTGGGCATCCTTCTCTGGCTTCTCTCTGAGGTCCTGGGCTGTATGTATATTCCTAAATACTCCATGTCCCAAAAGTTTTAGTGGGCTATACGAGGGCAACATTCACATATTCAAATATTTCTGCAGTCACTTGCACAGCTGTGGAAGAACAAACGAAGGCACAGAATAAATAATCCTGCAATGGGACAGACACCAGCTTGTTGTAAATATGTCAGCTCCATGCAGCAAGGCAAGCAAACCCTGGAGGACATAAAGAGAAAACATGCTAGGAGCTGTCTGACACTGGGTCAGCCCCACACAGAACACAACTGCTCTGCTGCCACTCACAAAGACAGGCACTTCCTCCTTTCTTACCCTAACCCCGCATTTTGGCTAACACACAGCAGATCTTCTGAATAAACAGATCTCTGTTGGACACGCAGTTCAGGTGCCGGCTGCTCCAGCTGTGAATCCCTCATCTCCTTGCTATGTCCTGGAGGCATGAGAGGGCAGAGGAAGCAGGGCAATCTTCAACCTCCATCTCCTGCTGCCCCACGACCTCTGGGCTGCCACTGTTGACCCTGCTGGGGTTGCAAGGGGTTGACTAATTTGGACACGTTCAGGCAATTGCTGTCATCGGCTTCCTGCTTTGTTGATCAGGGAGGTTTTTGCTGTAGGCAGGAGTCAATTATTTGGCAATCTCAGGATGATCGGAAGAGACTATTAGTGTTTGACATTTTAAAGGGAAATGGAAAACAGCCCACCTCTCCCTTTCTGCCAGCTAAACCAACCACTTCATATTAAACTTTGCATAGCTTCTTCCTCATACAAATTAGCTCAACAGCTGCTGCTCTTGTACTATGTCAATGGGCCACCTCAAAAAACGAGGCTTGACCATGACTCCTGCCATCACAGAAGATGGCCATCTGGACTGCAGTGGAGTCTCCGGAAGCCTATGTGCAGCAAAAATCCCTCATGGAAAACAGAAAACAGCAAGCTGAGCAGGGTATACATGTATGAAGGTATCCACCAATTTGTTAAAATAAACAAAAAGGGAACTGCATGCTGTACATTCAACTCCCTGACCTGACAACACATAGATAAAACTTATCTGAAGCTTATAAAACCATGTTACAGGCAAAGATCTGTGCTAAGAAGAAGGATGGCAAATTTAAGAGCTCTTCAGCAAACCCTTACAATTCAGCAGAACAAACTTTCACTATTTCAGAGAATTCCAAAACTTTATCCTAGGCTTCCTTACAAGATGAGAGGGTTATCCCCTTCACTCCAAGATTCCTCTCCAGGGATTTATGCAGGAAAAATGACTTATCTTGGAAGCGTAGAGTAGGGAGCAAGACAGACCAATTGGTAATATAAGCAGAAAGAGTCATAAACCAGCACCCCTGGTTCCGATTGTATTAAAAAAGTAGTCCTTGAGAAAGAAGGGAATATAGTAGGACTCTTGGTAAACAATTTCTTTCAGAACTAGCAGAAAAAGAAGTGACGGCTCCTGACCAACAGGACAAGATTTACAGCTTGGATATATCTCTCCTGTCTGCCTTAACTCCAGAGTATGCAATATTACTGTTTTGCAGGCATGCGTAAAAATCCCATGCAGAATCTAACCTTCATTGTACCTCACACTGTACAAATATATACAGCATTTTGATTTTTCCCTGCTTTAATGTAATGGTTTAAGGTTTGAACAGCAGATTTTTTTATTTCCAAAGCCTTAAGTACATTGACACAAGTGAATTCTCTTAGAAAATCATCAGGTATTAACAACCTGCTCACACTGTAACCCAAGGAGAGTTGAAGCTGAAGGCCACACTTCCCAATAAAAACTGATAAAGGAAAGCTGCTGCTTCAGGGCTTATACAAGCCAGGTTAGCACAAAAAAAGTCTGCTATGACTTACATTTTGTAAAAATGGAGAGAAGAAGAAAACTTTACAGGTTCAAGATATCCAGGTTCCTCACGGTGACAAATGCAAACAGTGACCTTAGATAAAGCCTTTTCCGCACTGAAGAATAACACATGATGGAGTCTAACAAGGGGCCTGTTGGTGGCGGATTGCTCTCTCCTCCCCCCACCTTTATTACTACCAGTATCCAGTTGGACCAAGTTCCCCCGGGACTGCCCAGGATTTGTCTGTATGCAGACAGCTCTGATGTGGCAGCAGGGCAGACTCTAAGCGGTGGTGTGATTTAATAAACAGACACTTAAGGCAGTTTACGCTGGAGTCAGCCCACTTCGGATGGCCTTCTCTGCTAATTTAACACTGGCTGCAGCCCCCAAGCTGGCGTCTCCCTGCTCATTAGGGAAAAGGGGTGCGTATGCATGTGTTGGGGGGAGGAATTCTTGTTTCACATTGGTGCTCGAGAGATTTTATTATACTGGGCAGCTCATTTCAGTCACTACATTGCAGAGGATTTTTAAACAGAAAGGGGGAGGCAGGGCATGCTAGTTAGGATCCTTCCCTGTTGTTATTTTCATTAATTTTCCTCTTTTTTTGTTTTGGTTGGGGGGGATGTGACAAAAAGGGACAATAATTGCCATTTGCCGCAGACTTTGAGGAGTCCTCCTCAGCCATTACAGATTAAATTGCATTCTGTACAAGTGTCCATCAGGCCCCAGCTCCAGACTCCAGGCTGGTTAGAGGGCAGCTGATTCAGCTGCAAGAACATTTTGCTCCATTTCTGATCTGTCCTAATTATAAAAAGGATGCTCTTGCCTTTAACCCCTAGAGTTCTCTCTTTCCAATTAGTATGGAACAGTCCCTCAGCCAACTATTCCACTGGTTTAACTGAGTTACCTGGACTGTCAGCAGCACAGAATCTGCACAGATCTATACTGCCTGGCTTTCATCTCTCTGACCCACAAGAACAAAGGCTTTCAACCAGAGAATGGCAAAACCAGGACATGTAGTAAGCATCAGTACTCCTTAGCAGTACAGCAAGGGGGAGGAGCAGAGTCTCCAACACTTTTTTGAGATCAGCCTGTAGGCCCACATGGAGTATATTATGGTTCTGGCAGTGCAGACAACAGTACTGAAGCTAGCTCGTTAACAGATGTCTCAGGAACAACTACACTAGCTGTACCGACAGCACTGCAGTGTAGATACAGAATAAACACGTGGACCGCAACCAGGAAGCAGTAGGTTGTCCTTTTCCCTTCAAATGGTAAACTGTTCCATTTTAAAACCTCTTACAATGGATCTTTCCGCATCTCTGGTTACAATGAGGCGCAACGGAACTAAAAACAAAGCAGAAAAACAACATGGACCTGACACCATCACTTCAAGCTTTATTCGGATGCAACTCTGACACTGACTTTAACTGATTCACTCCTGACTGAAGCTGGTCTACCTAAGATAAGAATCTATCTTTGTTTGGTTTTGTCCCTTACAGCACGTGCAGTGAAGCATCTGCTTCAGCACAGACTCCCCTCATCCCCTCCTACCACCAGGCTTCTGCTTTTTCCCACTCACAACTAATTCTTATCCCTTCCACAGCCCCTTTCCTTAAAAAGAGGAGCAGGGTTGACACTCCCCACTTCTCTGAACGCTGGCATTGTGTCAGAGCTGGCCCAGAGTGCCATGAGCAGTTGTGGCCCCACAGCACCACAAACAAAGCAATTCTGTGCCTTAACACCACACTTCAGCAATACCTTGATTCACATGTTTAACACCAGAAGGGACCAATACTGCCATATGGCCTGAAATCCTGCAAAATATGGACAATCTAAAACTCCTGTGGTGAAAAGAGTTATCCTTCCCCACTACATAAACTGAACATTACTGAAAACACTATCTCATGGGTGAAATGCAGAATAGTTTCAGACCAGGATGCAGTCTTTCAGTTTGCACACTCCATGTGACAATGTATCAACCACATCCTATGGCAATCTATTCCAACAGTGGCTTACTGAGCCAACTAACATTCTGCTTTTATATTTCCAGTATCTCTTTGTCCTGAATACAAGCAAGTTCAATGTTCAGAAACATCTTGCTTTAGTGATACTGACAAAATCAGCTTGCCCTTACAGACTGTTATATTTTGGCTGATGGCATCTCAGTGGTACTTTTCCTTTCAGATGTTCAGCTCTTCCTGTTAATTTCTAAGGTCTTCACTAAATATCCTATCCATTGTGTTTTAGTAAGCCTGAGGGGCTTTTCTGTTTTGTTTTCAATGAGTTTAGTTTCTGTGCAATATTTCTTAGAATCTACAGCCCTTTAGCCATTGGCAGTACCTTTAGAACACGTTAGTGGAAACTGTAAGAGAGAGAGGAAAAAGAACTTAAAAAAATACCCAGGGAGAAGAGCAAGCCCGTGTCGGCCTTTGCAGCTAGTACTGGACAGCTCCCTCCAACCAGGCGCTGATCCTCACTGCCGGCTGGCACAGGGAGCCTTTTAACACCGTCTGATATAAAACAGAGATCAGCTGTTACCAAATCCCTAAGTCTACTCTTAACAGTGACTATGAACGTGGCTCAGGAACACCGTGCTGAAGGATTGCAGCAAACAATCTAGAGAAATCTTCTTTATAAAAGAATTTTGCCTTACTTACCTCCAGGAGTTAGAGAGCAACTCATGTCCGTAAGCAACAGGTTTGACATGCCTGCCAGATATCCTACCTGTTAAAAAAACTCCTTACCGCTTTACCTGTGGCATTTTCATTATGCCTACTTTCTAAATCACCTTTTAGGGAAAGGAGAAATTCCTAATACACTTTCTCTGCGTCGGTCACAATGTGAAGAGCATATTTATTTCTTTGGGACTTACCCATCCTCTTACAAAGCAGGCAACAAATGCGCTGGTCAGAACTAGAACTAGACATGTATCTTAATTTGGATCGTGTCGTCCAGTCCTTTAACACACGATGAGTCATCTTCATTTTCTTAAAACCACAACTCTGAAAAATTAGAAAATTGCTACTTCAGCGGACAGAACATTTTACCACTGTAACCTTAAAATACTGATAAATAAAGTCTACGCAAGATCACAGTTCTTCCAAGTCTTCGTCACATGTAGGGTGAAGGAAGGCAGCAATCTGTGCAAAATCCAATGAAGTATTCCTGAGAGGCATACAGGGAAAGGTTTGGTTTCAAACACAAACCTTTTTGCAGAAAAACAAAGGCTAAAATAGCAGAATTCATGTTCATGTCAACCTTGCTTGTAACGGAGATGGCTTGCTGGCAACTGGTTGAGGATTTGAAAAATACAGATGAATAAAAACATCTGACAAGAAACCTTGTAGCCTTCTAGTCAGATCTTCTACATCTCAAGCCAAATAGTCATGGGTAGTCTAAAGTCAAGATCCTAAAAACCCCACATCTGCAGTTTTTCAAAGACAAAGACCATTTCTTTTTAAGTCTTTGAAAGACATAAACTAGGGTCAGCAAGACCAGTGCTCTGCAGGGCTTGTCCACACAAAAATCTTCTACTACTCCTGTAAGTGCTACTTACTAACTGTTGTAACTTACTAACTGTAAGTTAAAGGAGTAGAAACTTCCTACTGCAGATCCAAATATACGCATATAATTACTCCTTTGTAAAAAGGGAGAAAGGATAAAATTTTATCTATATGAAATTGCTTTTCAGTAAATAACAACGTAAAAAGATCACATATGTAAGTAAAATATTTACAGCGCTATACATTTTGTAAGTGAATGAAGCTGCAGAGATCAAACGCGTGATGAAGGATCAAATGTAAACAAGGTACTGTATTATGCTGAATTAGTCAGTTGAGCTTCTGCAACTGGTCATGTGCATTTTTAGCTCACCCTAATTTTGAAAAATGAAAAGTTAAAATCAATAATTACTTAATGAATAAATACTTAATTGCTTATTTATTATTTTTATTATTATTTTACATATTGCTGCTAGTGCCAGGAGGTTGGGGAAAGAAGAGACAGAGGAAAATATATCATAGTACGTGTGTGAGACATGCTTGTTTAAGGAGTTTAAGAGGCGAGAGAAATGCTAAACAAGACTAATAGAGGGAATGTAAGCTGACCCTGAAAACTGCCGTCTAAAATCTAATTAAAACAGGTGAGGATGGTACAGGGAAAGCAATAAAACCATCAAAAATAAATTACACTGCAGAACTACCTAGGAAACTCTGCCACTGACCATAACACCTGTGCTAAGAGCTGTAGTAATCCCAGAGAAAAAAAGGGGGACAGTAGAAATAAGTGTGAAGAGCTCCACCTCACCGAGTTTAAGAAAACATTTCATCAAAAACCAAATGTAATTTATTCTCTTAAGCACTGCCACCACTTCCCACTCGCATTCTATGAACTCCACTCTTGGCTCAGGGGAACTGACTTTTCCTTAGTTTACAATGCAAGCATGTTAGAAAGATAAATATCAATCCCGGGTGGAAAGAAAGACTCCAGTTTAAGAAAAGGAAATAAAGGCCAAGCTTTCAGCCATTTTGTGCGGCAGTTTCCAATGCCCTAGTACTGAGCTGATCGTGTCAGTGTCTCAAGGTCCCCAGAGACGGTAATCTTATGTGTTCAGAGAGGCTTTAGTTCATGCAAGGTCAGAGTAATTGTGCATGATTAATGGTTTATCTCTTCCTGAAAGCCTTACACAAAGGCTCCAAACCAAGTTAGCCGTAATTCCATACTCCTTACAGTCCGCTTAAAGGGGCAGCATCCTATTTCCTGTTTGTGGGGCCAAGCAGGTTGACTTTATCTATCAGAATTGGAAGCGGGCCATGTGGCCTTTGAAAGGAGTCCCTCTCCCCCATTCAGCTCCCTAGGAAACATGAATACACTGTAAAATAAAATCTAAAAAGAAAAATAAAGAGAAAAAAGAAAAGGAAGAAAAAAGTGAAAATTCAGTCTAAAACACCCTAAAGTCGGAAAAAAAGACTTCTCTGTAACAGTTCCCTAACCTTTTGCTGCGAGATTCTTTGGTTTTCCATAGAATTACTCTTTATCATATTGCCAGAGCAGGGCACGTTAGAATCACCTTAGAATCTCATTTTTATTCAGCCTTATTTTGTTACAAAAAGGATCATTTTTAATCAATTACAGCTTTGTGACCATGGGCAGCCAAATAAGCTGATTAAATTATTATTTGCAGATAGTGCTCACAGATAGTTCCTTAGGGATTGCTGCAAATTTAGCCCTTTTTTGTTTTCACAAAGCATTAAAGAAGCCTGATTTCTCTGAATGCATTCTGTCTTTTGCTGGAGATTTTAACTGGCTGTTTTCAGACTACGGAGCATTTGTGAACTGTTCGGTTCAGCTATTTAGTTATACACAGTGTGTAATTGGGCACCAAAGTCATATGCTGTTGTTTCTGCTCTCTGAGTGGATGTCCAAAGCCCTTTACACAAGAGAATAGTGAATAGTTTTGTTCACATACCAAATCTCCTTGCTCTCCTGTGACTAAGACGTTCAGATCAAACACAACATTCCCTGTGGTTTTATGCGAATGAAAATCCACGCACGTCAGGCTTACTCACTAACAGCAAATGACAAGGGATCATAAACATGGATGAATCAAAACAGCAGTCTGCAGTTCAAATATTTTTTTCTTCTTGTAAGTGTAGTTCCCAACATCAAATCAGATTGAGGTTTACTTTAACCGGGAATTTGAAATATTTTATGTTTTGTTGGAGGGAGGAAAAAGGCATACAGTACAGTTAGAAACCTCCATACAACAATAACAGGAGTCTTCCATAGTTGTCACAGAAAATTAGCTAGCTAGCCATTGGAAAAACAATACTGCCAGTTGTACTCTGTCTGCCCCGTTCTTCAAGTGTGTCAGGAACGGTCCTTTTCCAACAATGTCATCAGCTGCCTTAAATGCCTTCCTACCTAACAGGAATGAACTGGCTGAAAACTGCAACCAGAAGATAACTTCAATGAAAGAGAATCATGACCTCTAATGTTTTGCTCTCAAAGAAAAGGTGAAACCAGACAACAAAAAGGATACTGGACTACAAAACAGAAGATGCCAACAAGCTGGGGTAACTGGTACACACTGGATCACTTAGAAAGGCTTCCAATGGGAAGCAATGTAGAGTAAATCTGGAACTTAAATGAACAGACTATACTAAGGGTACAGCAGCAAATTTACAGAAGGGAAACGGAATGTCTCTGCTCTTAATTAACTTGAAAATTTAAACACTAATATGGAAATAGTAACGCATGAGTAAGGGTTAATACCAAGGAAGAGAAAAAAAAAATCAGGGACAGAACTGCAAAACAAATTACATACACCAAAGATAAAAAGCAGTAAGGAAAAAAAATAAGAAAGTCATCAATGCCGCCTTTACTTCCAAATTCACAAAAAGATTAATGGTGACTCAAGGTAATTTTTCCTATCAAGGAAAAAGACACAGTCCAGGACAAAGACAAAGCAAGTTAAATAACACTTTTGTCAGTATAGCCCAATTGGGGGTCTGTATGCTAAATCCTCCTTCCCCAGAGAGAAAAGGAAACATCATAAATTATCCAAGCTGTGGAACGGATTCTGTGCTTGCACAGGGCTTGGATCACCACCTGCACGTACGGCCGGGAACTGGGAACGGCAGCAGCCTTCCTTCTGTAAAAATGGGGACTGGGGAGGGAATTCCAAGCAGGGTCTAGACCCCATGGAAGTCACATTCAGGCCACCAGGAGCTACCTAAATTGAATGCAACCAAGTATGTACGGCTGACAAAACCTGCCCTAAAGCAGTTCAAAAGTAGCTGAAACAGTTAATCTGTGAATAACTAGTATTAATCTTGATGTAATTCTGGAGGACAAGGAAGGTTCTGGAAAAACAAAAGGCAAACAAAGAAGCCATCTTGATAAAGCACAACCCAGTAAACTACAAATTACCTATCTACTATCTGCACTATCTAGAAAGATGCGAAAAAAAATTAAACAATTTAGAAGTAACTGGAAGGTAACAGGATGATGAAAAACTGTCAATACAGAATGGTCAGGAACAAATTATGTTCTATTTATTATGTTCCCTCTAATGGGGTAACAGTCCCAGTGATTACAGGGGGGAGCATTAGAGGTGATTTACTTTGAAAAGTAAAGTAAAAAAAGCAATGCTTTTAATCCTCGTCCACCTAATGTTTTCAAAGCATACAAGGGAAATCAAATGTAGATTAAAATCACTACAATTTGGGTGTACAGCTATCCAGAAAATCCTCTAAAATTACCAGCAATTTGCTGTCAAACTGACAGGGCACTTCACATGTAGTTCTACAGGGGACCAACAGCTCCAGTTTCATGAGTCATTAGCATAGATAGCCCTTAGAGATACGCCGCAACCATTTTGGAAATTATCATTAGAAGTCAACAATCTCAATAAACTGGGGGAAAAAAACGATCGATTGTATTAAGATGGAACAAAATAGGCAAAACAAAAATGTTCTATCTATAATAAACAAATTCAAACGGATATGAGCAAGTGGCAGCAATATTCAGAGAAGGATCTTCAACCTACAGTACAATGCAAACTAAATTTTAATCAACAAGTTGATGTCACCAAAAAAAGAGAAGGGAGAAGGAGGAGAAGACATCTCATCCCAGAATATACTGACACGTGAAAAATGGAAAGCAATTTTCCCTGTAGGTGCTTGGCATGCAACTGACATTCAGTTCTGGCCACCTCACTGCAAGACAGCTATAGACAGACAGGAGACCATCACAAATGATAAGAAGGTTCAAAAACATTGCTGAAGGAAAAAGATTGATGAAATTGTATTTATTTTCCATCGAAAAGGGAGAACAGGACCTGATTCTTCTTTTGTAGAAGGTAAGTGGTGGTTATAAAAACGACTGACATTAATTTTTTTTCTCTGGCCACTTGGGGGTAGAACAAAATGTAACCAGCTTTGCTGACAGCAAGAATATTTGGGGTTGATATTAACCTAAGCGTCATTAATTTCCCAATAAAACAGATACTTAAGCAATAGAATGATCCAGCTATGTAGGCAGGAAACAGAATTTCCTTCAAAGAAGGACTTTAGACAGATTCATCTCGGAGATAGCCTGAGTATGCACTCACAGACACGAGCAACACAACACTCAAACTACTGGCCATAAATCCGTTATGGAGATTTCTACTCACCTGAAAATGTTTGTCTAGCTCTGAAAAGGACTAGCTTGGTATCTCAGGACTTAGGCTTGCGATTAAATAAGCAGCTTGTGACAGAAGATGAGCAAGGTCTGGGTGATCAGTCTAACTGCATCAGACTACCATCTGAAGGTAAAAAAGCCTCTGTGGTGAAAGATGCATGAATAATAAAGAGCATCCTGAGTGCTGCTCCTGATTGTTGCAGGTGTGCTCTAAACCAGATAGATCCAGACTCCTGGTTGCCACAGCCGGTAAGTTCCCTACTTGGACTGGCCTCAACCAAAACACCGACAAACCCAGATTGCTCAGCAGCAGGAAGGTGTTCAAGATTTTGGTCTGGCTGGTGTGATGTAGACTTGTGAGATTCACCAGGAAGAGAAATAAAGAATCCTGAATCAGCTTTCAAGTCCCCCATCAAAGCATCTAGCAAGTTTTGCATCTGACAGCGTAGGACCCAACAGCACCATACAAGGTCACAGTGCAGCATTTTCTCTAAACATAGCATTATATCTCAATGTCATAAGTAAGCACTGTCTGGTATGTGGTCAAACCCACAACAAATGGTAACCTGCCATGTCAAATTTCCCTGGTTCGATGGTTATAAAGTTAGCATGTGATGCAGAACAGATTCAAAGAAGCAAAGCATTGCTCGCATCCTCAGCACACGTTCTCTGAAGCAGACCTGAAGTTACGTCAGCTGGCCACCTTTTATTCTTTGTAATAGTCTGAGGAAAACAGCACAGAAGCCTATCTAGGCAGTGTTACGAACACTCCCTGTAACATCAGGAAACAACCCTGGCTTGGGATGCAATGTCCTTTCCAATATGGTAGCAATATATCTTTCCAAGTACTTTTTTTTATTATTATTTTTTTTTTAAAACGGTGTTACAGTTACCCACCATTTGAACAATCTAGCTCACAGTTGCCATGGAGCCTGGGCCTCAATTCCTTTTTCTTCTTGTCTCTTTGGGGTAAAGTAGATTTTTATGCCAGATTAACCAAAGTGCTGCTCTTCTTTGATCTGCACGTCAGGCCACAGTTCTGACTGGAGAAGGGAAAAATAATTCACCAGGGTGCTCCTAACTTAACAGCAGCCAAAAACCCTTGGGTTTCCAAGGTTTCCCCTGTTTCCTTTTCAGTATCAAGAAACTAGTAACAAGTTAAATATGTTGAAAGAGGTTTCTGGTTTGCTCTTCATTTCTTTCTCGCTCACGCTCTTTCTCTACAAATAGAACTTGAACAAATACTGACCTTAGAAAAGACTCTGGGTGAACCATCAGAAGGTATACAAAATACTTTTAGATTATTAAATAACCACAGTATCCTAACCCTCAATTTCCCTTTTTTACTTTGTTCCTCCCTGCCATTGTTCTGGTAAGTAGCCCTTCACAGACCCCTCACACACAGAACTAGCGGGACCCACACCTTAGTGGCTTATAAAACGATCAACTTGCATCATGGACCATAGCACTTTCTGTCACACAGCTTCTCCAGCAAGTATTTAATCCCACAAAAAACACCTTTAACATCAGCTGAACTACTCAAGTGAGTTTCATGAAAAAACAAAAGTCAGCACAGGAGAGACTGTAGAAGATTTAAAAAAATATTTCTGACACCACATGTAAGAACATCTCTAAGGAGAAGAACTCTACTAGAAAGCTTAACCTAGTCTGATGCAGATGATGCCAAATGACAGTGAACTTACCACAGTCCTCAGTGCTTATACTTAGCCTCAAATCTTCATTAATTAAGCTAGCATTCAGCGATCTCTATATAATTTTAAAACTGTAATAATAGTAACAGCTGCAGCCGAAATGAAAACTATCGCTTCAGACCTTAACTAAGTCCAGCAGGACAATGAAGTCCTACAGATAACAAGAATAAAGACATCTAAAGAAGGCAGATTTAGGGGTCTTCTCGCAGTGATGTACTTTAGGCTAATATGATGACAACTTCTGCTTATCCATGACAAAATTAACATTAAAGTCTGCATAACTCAGAAACATATAAACAATACCAGGTGCTTCAGTGGCGCTTAGCCTGGTGTTAATTATATCACATGTGAAACCCTCAGCTCTGTCTTTCTGCAGAAAAGTTGCCAAGAAATGACTCTCCAGTGGCACCAGAGGATTTGGAAACAGCTCATTAGTACCCTACCGAAACAAAGGATTAAGTTGTGCCCAAAAACATCCAGCTCATGCCGTTACAAAGCCAGTCAACTAAACCCAGTACTTTTTAGAATCATGAGGGAATGGGACACTGACAAAGTCAGAAGGAAAAAGCTCAGAAAGCAGTCATGCCCACTTCAAGGGGCAGAAGTGGTAGAACTAGAGCTCTGTCAGTACTGCTTTGTACTTCAGATCAGAAACCACGTCTTATGTGGCCCTACAGATCGTTTTCTCCCACTACTTTTCTAGTTTCCCTCTACTTAGAGTTACAGAACTCCTTCATCCGTAGCCCGGCCTCCCTTCCAGCTCAGCCAAAACACATATTCCAGTCCTTCCTGTGAAATAGCTCAGCTGTTCCTAGGCCAGTCCTGAGGTAAATCCACCTCTTCTTTTCCCTTAAATAGATGCTACGCTGTACACCAGAACGAACTCATTTCAACAAAGCAGTTTGTTATTTTGCAAGTGGAAAGTAAAGTATGCGAACAAATAACCTACACCTACGTAATACAGAGTTGACCAAGTCTGGGACTCCATCCAGGACATCGTAAGGTAAATTTTTTTCGGTTACAGTACTCAATGTGCAATGGAAGTAGATTAGTTAGTTGGGGTGGTTTGGGTTTTTTTTCATTAAAAGATGCAGTGATGCCATGCCAAAGGAATGTTCCTACCTACTCAGAGAGGAACCTCTGCTGTCTCAGACCCGCTTTCTTCCCCTAGGTCAGTAGGATAATGAGAAACCCTCTGTGCAGAATTGCTCTCCACAACAAATGCCTTTATCAGAAAAAAAGAACGTTACTGCACATAAAATCACGGAAAACAAAATGAACATAAACAGTTGCAGCAGCACCTTACTGAGTTAGTAGCAGCCTAGAAAAAACTGGTTTTTAGACATGTAGTCTTCCCAGGAAGTTTCAGTGGTTAACTAAGTAGAAAACACAAAGACTCCAAATAAATTCTTAACTATTTAACTTCTGATTCCTTTAGCATGCACTTACACTCAAATCCAAACTATCTTCATGTTTCCCTAGTTATTAAAAAAGGACAAGCTAAACATATTGAGCAAAGTATTTATTTCCTAATATGTAAAGATAGGAAATCTTTTCTCCAAGGGCATGTAACGCTGACATACACCACACTTTGACAGTCATGATTTTGATGGGACAGCAAACACTGCACAAACGTATTTTGTGTTTTGCCTTAATATATGCTGCAGAAAGGAACTGGTTAACAAGAACACAGGAAACTCCTTACAAATTGGTAGTGATGGCAATTTCCTGCAATAACTTAGAAGATTTTCACTTGCTTGGTTGGGTTGGTAACTCATATCCTTAGGTTGAAATTCAAGAACCTAAAGCCTTGACACACAATCCAGTGATTAATAATATAGACTGTATATACAAGAATGTGAAATAGACTGGACCAAATTCATAATATACCCACATCAGGTGTAACATAAATGCTTTTCAGGCAGATTTTTGATTTCAAGACACTTTTGGAAAGTTTGTTATTGGAGATGAGGCTTAGAAAATTGACTCTATTCAAGAAAAGCTACCACAACAGTCAATGGAAGTTATGTCCAAGAGCAAAGAAAGAGGTGAGCAAAGACTTTAGGATTTAGGATGGGATTTCAAAAATCACTCAAATGATACAGCACCTGTGGACTGATTTTTGGAGGCAGAGAGGGCACTTAGACATCCTACTCCTATCAGCTTTCTCAAGAAGATATTAAGTTATCTATCTGCCACCTGTAAAATCTCTCCACATAATCCTGAACCAACTAAGCACTTTTAACAATTCTAATGCGAGCCTCTAGCTATAAGGGTAAGTCCTACAGGGTTGTGAAGAAGCACACAGATAGTTTTGAAAACAACAGACTACAATGACTGCTGGATTAGGTGCCGAGCTCTTCTGAAAATTCAGTCACTTTATTCTGTTGCCAAAACGTAAACCTGACATGCTGAAAACATTTGTCATGCAAACATTTGAAGATTTGTCTCCGACTTCCTTGAAAATCTGTATATTACTGACTGAAATCAGAGGGAGGGGGGACAGTTAAAAAACCCCATGCCTTTGGATTAATAGATTCTTTCATGATTCTTGTCCTTTATAAGCACAGCTTTAGTTGCTTTTTCACAGGACAGATGCTTCTGTGTTTAAAGACAGAATATGCAGCTAGTACGTAATATGGCTGAGGAAAACGAGAGGAGAAAGAGCTAGGAAAACACCCTGAAATCATTGTTGTGAACTAGACGCTTCCACCTCACAGCTTGACACAAACCACACGGTTTGATGTCCAACGGGCAGTATGTCATGCTTTAGCATTGCATTTTTCTCCCCCATGGCAGTGAGTTGCATTACAATCTGTAAAAGTAGCAAACCTACATACACCATTATAAATAGTCATGGAATGCCCTGGAGAGACTGCAGCAGAGCTGGAACTGCACTCTCTGAGCCCCTCAAGGAATTTCAGCTGTGGCTTAACTTTAGGGACATCACTTATGCTATCAGCCGAATATCTAGTAGACAGGTAGATGTGGGCCTTCACACAAGATATGACAAGGTGTACAGCTGCTTCAGTGAATCCATGTTTGCTGGGATGAGGCTTTAGGGGCTTTCAGTCCCTGAGAACAGCAGTTATCCCTGTGCCATCTGATTTCCCGTAGTCTTTCTTCCACAGAGAATCATCCTTCTTGTCCAAGGGAGGAAGCAGCAGCTGAGGCCCAGCTTAGGAGATCATTGTGAAAAAAAGTATAACTCAGAACTTCTTCCCTGGCCCGCCTGTGTAGTTCCTCACATGCGCCCCACTGAAGGTGTCCCCGGTCCACATAAGCAGCCTAAGATACAGCCTAAGGAGCATCTATCTTGCTCCATGGACGATTGCTTAGGGAGATGCCACCAACAGAACCACAACCACCCGCTGCAGGGCCCTGCTGAACTCCACAGGTGCTGCGCCCCCCTGGAGCTGTGCAGATTCCCACCTTCTAACATAGAGCTGTGTCTCAAACTTCCTCCAGGTTCACGTGGAAATTTGACTTGTCCCATTAGTTGCTAGGAGTAAAACACAAGGCTTGACAATTCTCAGCTCATGCTCTGCCCATAGTCGCCACTCTTGCTCTTTCAAAAGTTAGTAACAACATGGCCTGAGGAACCCAGCACTCTTCATACGCTGGTTAAGGTACAGGAATACCCACCTCCTTTGGGAGGTCCTCTTACTTCCTTTTTCCTCAATTTCTCATTTCAGCTTCTACCACATACTGCAGTTACGTCAGCCGCACAAAGTAACTTCTTTCTGACTACTGGTGTTTGTGTCAGCAAGCATCTTGTCCTGCAGAATCAACCCAAAAACTCCTCCCAAGTCTTTCCTGGTTTTGTGGGTGACAATGGCTGTTCAAAACTGGGGAAAACCAAGAACTGGAGAATGTTCCCAGCATCTAAAAATTATCTCATATTCTCACTAAACTGGGCCTGAAATTGACCACGGTTTTTTTTCCCCTCCATAAGTCCACCTGGCTCTCACTCAGAGCGTGCAGTATTTGCTGCCCAAACTTGTGTGGTTTGATGCTCTGCCCTACTGAAGGGTTCACAGAACTTATTTCATGTGCCAGATTTGTTATGAAACCTCCAGTTGTAGGCTTCAGGCAGCCCAACTTTCATCAAGTGTCTGCCCTACCTGCAATGTAAAAATGTGCTAGGCAGGCTTCACAAAGGACAGTGCAGGATCAAGCTGTTCCAGTAAAGCAGTATGCCTTACAGAGCAATAATTACTCTTAAATTGCATAACATATATATATAGGTTCTGCAGTGCCTAGCCCAGTACTTGAATGTCACAAACAGAAGCAGACTGGGCCATACTCTGTCTCCTCCCTACTTCCTGAAGTAAGTGAAGAGAATTAGCTCCTCTGGTCGCCCAGGAATCAAATAATCCCTCTCCCTTTCACAAACACATAAGCTGAGATGACTCCTTAACACTCTCCCCATGAATAGTCAGAAGTTGCCTAGCTCAGGCAAATTTGCACTCCATTGCATTTAACTTCTTCCACCACCTCACATGTTCATATTCAAGACAGAAGCTGCTGTCAGCCCGCAGACAGGAGCCCATCTACGTACGTACCTGGGCAATCACTCCATAGACGGCACGGTGTTCATGCCTCTGCGTGTGTATTAAAGTGCCGCAGCCAGCTAATTCTTTACAGCTTGCACTTTTTAGCCCTCGTTATGGCAGACAGTTGGGCGCCCCTGTACAGTTAAAGATCACAGGCCTTGATAACCTGGCTCTTTGATTTATGACAGCCCAGACCTTAGTGATCACCTAATGAGGGGAACCTGGAGTGTCAACCTGTTTATTAAATACCCAGAACCAGCTGTAGACCCAGCCAAGGAAGTAAGTTAATCATATTTCTCATTTATTTTGTGTATCCCTCTCACTCCCTAGCTCTCCCCATTCTCTCCTCCGTTCTGCCTGGCTCCCTCTTTTCATCTCAGAAGGGGAGGGATTTCGGACAGGTCATTTACGGAGACTGTCAGGGGGCCGAAATGTTTGCGATTTCCTACTGATTTCTTAGGTGTTTAGAAGTTAATAATATTCAGCACCTCATGATTCTTTCCTAGATGTCAAACAAAGACATGAAAGGCAAGGAACCCAAGAGGAAAGGAGGGGGAAGGAGGGAAAGGGATGGAGCAGCAGGGGCAGTAGGAGAACAACTTTTCCCCGCAGTTTTAAAGAAAGCTGCATCCAAGAAAAATCCAGTCTCAATACTAACACAAAAAAGCACCTAATAATCATGCAAACATCCCTCTATTGCCTTTAGTGAAACAAAAATTTCTTTGCCTCTTCCTCGGTAAGACCTTGGGCAATAAAAACTAAGACCCAAAAGGCAAAGATTCAACCTGTAAAACTACTTTAGATTTACGAGTTTTCCTTTCTGTCCCTATTTATGGCTCGTATTTGCCTCATCCATTCAAGTTTGGTTGTTTGGGTTTTTTTAAATCCTTTGAAGAAACTTAGGAAAGACAGGACTTGCTAAAAAATTACCGAATCCATCCACCTGACAGGACAGAACTCAGACATCCAGGGAGAAAAGATACCTGATATTATGATATCAAACATCACAATAATAATCTGGATAACTTAGATACAGATCTAGGGAACAGAGCAAGTGCAGTTATGTTTATATTAACATATTACTATGAACTTTATAACCATTAAATAAAGCCATCACCAGTTCAAATATTTTCATTTCACTTTGACCACAACTGATCACTTTCTTAAACTAGATGAGTTTTCAATCAAAAAAGTATACCTCTTAACAGTGAGCAGAGGTTCTGCTCTCTCACAAGTTGAAGCTGGCCCCAGCAAGTGTGAATCTGCCTTTGAGTAAGCCTGCACACCGCATCTGGAGAGATAAACCTCAAAAACTGAGGGAATAAACACCCCCACTTACAAATACTTTGGTAAAACATAAATGTGGAGAAACCATTCAGATACCTGACCTGATCCCATGTGGGACTATGAATCAGAATATATCCCTTGCGCTGTGTTCAGAAAGAATGAAGCGGCTGATATAGTGCACCAAGAAAATCCAACATTTAGTGTTCTTAAACAATACTTCCCTCCATTTTACTTCATCCAAACCAACTGAATGCTATTTGAATTGCAATCAAAACTTTTCTGAAAAGCTGAGTACATTTCTGCATACTAGCCTTGAGGTTACCAAGGTTGCATAGCACAGGGGGCAGCTCCACAACCAACAGAAACAGTTAAAGCCTCTGAGCTAGCTGTTAGGGTGAAAGGCACTACTTGCTGCTGCTATTACCTGAGAGTCCAAAAGTAGAGATGGCTATGGGACCACCTATGCCTTTGAGTTGCAAACGTCAGATAAGTATCTTCATCACTTCTGGCCCAAAATCAATCAGATATGAATCCTAGCTCTGGGCTCATCATACAGTAGGTTGTTGCGGTTCATACCTCTGCTTCTGTCAGAAATTAGGAGAGCAGTACTTGGCTTTTTTGGGGAAGGAGAAATGGGCCTGAATATCACCTTCTTATTAATTAGAATTTTGATCCTCCTAATAGTGCCTTCCAGAGCCTTCAAGCAAAAAACTTCCCCATCTTCTTTCACACTGAGCTCTGCGAGGCCCTCCATGGGCGAACTAACAGGGACGGAAAAAAAAAACCCCACATTATGATTCCCTGTTGTTTGCAGCTGCAGAAGAAACAAACCTCCTGATGTGCCAATCCTGCAAGTCTGTCTGAGTGAGTTGCCAAGGCCTCCAGGAGTCAAGCTTATCAGAAGTTGTTGCCTCATCATTTCAGGCTCAACATTTGCAGAATTAGCCTAAGACATCAAGTGGTGCTATTTACAGGGGCTCCACCTCGATGGGATGATTTTCAAGGGTATCAGACACCTGATCTCAGCTGAGCAACTCTGCAATTCCAGCCCTTGGTATTTCAATGTTGTACCCTTTCCTCCCACCTGAGGCAGCATGCAAGGTTATAGCCAGCTCTCACCTTAACTGTGCACCTCTGCCTTCTTGTGCACCTTCCCAGGGTGGCTATCACATCATTAACTGGCTTTTGCAACTCAAAGGAGGAGCTCAGCAAGCTTTCTCTTGTTAAGAGTCTGAGACTGACAGGTTTAGCAATTCACCCCACTGCCTACTCTCAGAGACAAGTGCTTCAAGCTACCAAACTCATGCACCCTATGGACTACACAAGAATCTGCCTAAAGCTTCCCCGTAGCTCACTTACTTACGTCGGCCAGAAGAGCCCACAAGGGCAGCCTAGAGTGTACTTTCTCTGGTGCTTTGTCCAGCCTGCTTGGAAATGAGGGGGAAATGCTTTCAGTTGCCGCAGACTAGCCTGATTTTTAGCTTCAGAAACCTTAACGCTTTGCTTGGTTTCCTTTTATCCGCCTCTT
Organism: Chroicocephalus ridibundus; assembly: GCF_963924245.1. Lineage (NCBI taxonomy): Eukaryota > Metazoa > Chordata > Aves > Charadriiformes > Laridae > Chroicocephalus > Chroicocephalus ridibundus. The sequence continues at coordinate 14,098,860 of NC_086296.1, forward strand.
TATCTGTTTAAATTTAGCCTGGTTCCTATACGCTGTTTCCCAAGTCCGAGCCGATATCTGTTACCCAGTACCCAAGGGGGATCTTTCTCTGCCACTTTCCTTCTTCCTTCAGCTTCACTCATTCTCTCGCACGAACTGAGGCTCCCTTGACTCAAAACAGCTATCCTGCTGGCAGATGCTGCTACCGGAGGTAAGATGTCTTCAAGGCATAACATCAAGGAGTACTGCAGAAAATAGAAGCAAATCCTAAAGGCTGCCTGTGTCTATATAATATATTTATTTAATTGATACGCTCTCAGCTTTCCTTAATAGAAATTGTCAGAAGCATCAAGCAAAATTGCCTCTTGCTATTCACTGGGTCCCCCAGAGCAGGCAGGTAGCAGATGGGGATGGGAAGAAATTGCTAACTGCCCTTATTGTGTGGAAATGAGCCTGCAAGCACTTGCAGGAGCAGTATTTCAAGGCACAACTGAGAAATAATAATATGGACATTGTAGCAAGGAGTTAAAGTGGGAAACAGGAGCAAAACAGGCTTGTGTTGAGAAGGGACTTGAGAGGAAGAGAATGTACCAAGTGGCTGCTTGCATCAGAAGGCAAGCCTTGGGAGCGGCTCTCTAGCTGGGGATATTGGAGGCGGGAGGGGGGGGCAACAAAGGAGTTGTTTTCCTTCCCTCTGAAGACCCTGTGCCAACATGACTGACACCTGTCATTCAGTCCCTGTCTGCTGTGCTCTCTTTCACTCAGACGCCCTCGCTGGCATTGAAAAGAGCAGAATGTGTAAGGAAGCCACTGGAGGCAGCTGCCTGGGCTGTTCTCCTCTCAGCCCTGGAGGCAGGCGAGAGCAAGCGTGCAGCACACAGAGCTGTCACTGGCCTGTTGTCAGCCGGACAGTCACAGCTCTGAAAAGGCTGTCAGATCACGATGCCTCGAATGGGTCAGCAGGGACAAGCCTTCCCCTCCTCCCTGCCATGCTCCCTGCCCTTAATGCTTGTGACTGTGATGTAGCCCCAGGGGAATATAGGGAGCCTTGTGGCTACTCGGCCCACACTCTCCCCCATCACAGAGCCACCTTAGGGGAGGAGACCAGTCTAAATCTTACCCGCATCCATTTCGGTTTAAAGCAAACCCTTGTCACTACTTCACTGCATGATGGAGTCTTTTGTGCAACATGCTTCACAGATCATTGTCCTTTTTGGTTATAACCCCTCAGCAGCCCTATCGGGAGAAGGGATTTTTCCATACTAGATGAGGATCTGTTTCAGCAGCAATCAGATCTAAGATAGCCAGGCCACAGGGGTAAGACAAAGAGCTGAATTTTTACAACTGGACATGAAAAGAGCCTTTTAAAATTCTTACTTTCTTTTCCCCTTCTGTCAGGCAGAAGAGCAAATCCATTCTTCTGTTACCATCCTTTCAGAATAGCAGAGCATTATCTTGTGAGAAAGCCTTCAGGGCCAGCTATGACTGCGATGGCAACAGTAATGGAGAAAAAGAACTTTAGTGGTTTGGCTGCTTACATGACTTGCAGTGGTGATGCTGGAGCTTCCCTTGCTGCATGGTAAATCCAGCCATGAAGTCTGTTGGTATAAAACAACCTCACCGAGTAGCACAGACCTAGGGCTTCTTACATAGCTTTAAACGCAAGAGGAACATTCTCCCTTGTCCTCAAAGCCTTCAGTTACAGACAGACAAGGAATGTCTTGCACAAACTGCTTCAGTTACTCTGGCATAGAAGCCCATTTGGGCCAGATTTTTTCCCTTTCTTTTTCCTTCCCCCTCTCCATTAGCTGATGCTCCCTTTACTGTTTCTCTATCCCCAAACACTTATCTCATTTTGCTTTTCCCTATTTTTCTATATTGAACACCTTGTCCTCACCGCCAAATGCCCTGTACTCCACGGGGAGACCCAGGAATCCCATTCTCCTTTCAAGTTTGGCTTCATCATTGCATAACCAAAGTAAAGTATATGCAGAGCACACTTGATTTCAAACAAGTCAGTAGTTTCACTGCAGCAAACCCCTGCTGTCTGTCTTGAAGTTCACTCCTAATTTTAGCAGGCAGCATTTTCAGAAATACCCGCAGCACTCTCACCTTCAGTGAGACCAAGTTGGGCTCCAAGGCAAGATGTGCTCTCCTAAAGATCAACTCCACAAAGCTATATATAGTCAGCTTAAGACACAGATCTTGGACCAACCTCCTTATCTCTACAAGTCACTTTGAAGTCAAGAGGAGACAGGTCTAACTCATTTGGTGTTTTTGTAAAGATCACCAGGCATTTCAGATATCTATACAGCTTCGTAAATCTGCCCCGAGGCTCAGACCCTCCAAAAAGGTATTTAAAGCTTCCAGCCTCCACTGCCTTCAGTGGAAGATAGGCACCTTAATACTTTCGTAAATCCAGTGCTCATGCCTAAATCACCTTCGAAAATGGTACACAGTGAAAGTCAATACCACACAACAGCACACAGGGCAGAGGTCCCTAAGCTGCTAAATCCACCACACAGTACAGCACAGTGCTGCCTGGGTGCCGTGCAGATCCAGAAGCAGCCCAGCTACATTAGCAGGATACCGCATTCCCACTAATAAGCCCCACCTGGTGAAGATTTGCCCTGAGGCTCCTGCGTCACTTAGGTACTTTTAAAACATTGCCCTTCAACTAAATCCAGCTCCCAAATCAGTCTAATGACAATTCTGCCCCCTTGGCGTCACTTCTCTTCTTAAACATACATGTGGCTGGAATTTGCTCACACAAACATTTGACTGGTTTTTCTCCTGCAAATACAGATATCCATGCATAAATCAAGGTATTTGCTCATGAAACACTCCCCCAACCAACTTGTATATAAAAACACAATTACTTGGGGGAGTCCTGACAAGCAAAAATTCAATGCAAGCTTGCTCGGCGGCTAATAAATTTGGCTCATTTCTGTCAGGAAGGAACCCAGCTATTTTTAAATCTGGACTCGTGTATGTAGCCAAATATAATGTTCTTTCTTCTGTGAGAGAGAACAGGAAAAGATTTTAAATGTCCTAACATTTCCTAGACCGGCTTATCTCTCTGTCACTCTCCCCAAGAGAGACCCACTGTCTGCCTTGTCTGTTTAGACTGTAATTTTATTTATTTATATGTATTTTTTTTTTAGGCCAGAGCTGTTTTTTACTATGTGTTTGTACAAAGCCTGGTACAATGAGACTAGCCCACTCTAGGTATTGCTGTTGCAGGAATAATAAGCCTGTGCTGGGGGTGTATACGGCTACAAGATCCCTGTTTCCTAAAGGGATGAGCATGCTAGACTATGCCCAGAAACTGTGACAAAATGTATAAATAAATAGATAAATAAATAAATAAATAAATATTGAGATGAAGTTTTCTCAGATATGGGGAGCTTATGTGCACCCCTACCTAATTTCCTTGGACCCCAGCACAGTAGCCATCTTTACTTTGGTGGAATTGTTCCCATACTTAAGTGTAAACAAGTACTTTTGTACTTTTTTGGATTGTGGCCCACGCTGCCTGGCAGAGTGATAACTACGAAAGCTGATGCACTTGGTGCGAATGCCTAGACATTAAGGCAGCCAGACACAGGCCTTTCAAAACACATCATTATTAAACAGAGGTGTGGGTGGGAGGAGAATTCAGATCAGAAAGACACACCCAAGGTTACCACATTGTGTTCTAATTTTAACACTTATTACGACCCAGCAGCAGTACCTTTCTGGCTTTAGCTCATAATATCTCCAAATCCAGGAAGCCATTATGATTCTCTAGGGTCAAAGGTTGCTTGCATTGTAATTCACTTCCTCCTTTGGAGGTTTAATTTTGGAAATATTTCTAATTGCCATTGTATATGACATCGTCTTTCAGATAACCATGGAATGATTTTTCTATTTGTTGGCTATGACTCAACCAACCAAAACAAAAAGAAAAAGCAACCCCCTACTTTCTTTGGAACAATTATTTAATAGTGACACAGACTTTGCAGCGGCTGTTCAACCTCTCAGCAGCATCTCAGCTCTCAGCTCTAGAAACGGCAGGGTGGTGCCTCTCGTACCATGGGTGTAAGGCCTACATACACTGACACACTGCCAGTCCTAAAGCTCGTTGTAAACAGTCTCCCCAGGCATCAAGATCTCTGGCCCAATTAGCAATAGTTCCACAATCAGTTACAGAAGTAAACCTTTTCAGCAGCTTTGAGCAACACTATGGCTATGTGATTCTTTACTGATTGACCTTCTGGTCCTTAATGATTTTATCTGCCTAATGACCGCATCTGCCAGGTCTATCTAGGTTCCTCTCTCCAAACAAATCCCCTGATTTTGCTTTGGCTCTACCTCCTCTCCATCTTAATTTTTTAGACTTGTTCTCTGAATTCTTACCTCCTCTCTTCTTGGTTCTTGATATTACCCTAACTACAATATCCACTTCCATTTATGTTCCTACCACCAAGGACCTTTCAGTAACACCTGCTTAGTGACACTTTTAAGAACTGCTAGCTGGCTGATGTTACGCAAATGGAAAACAGAAGTGAGATTATATCATCCAAAAGAAAAGCATTAGAATCTTAACAGGTCCTGTCTAAGACCTACAATGGCTGCTTCATTTCTCATTTCCCCTTGATTTCTTGCACCAGTAACTTGACAGTTTTCTTACTGGTCATTATTGTTCAGTGGCATCAAGAAAGCTTCAGTGCACCATACAGTAAGCACTGTTCAAACAACTAAAAAGTTACAGTTTCTGTCCCAGGAAGCTCAGAGACCATAGAGACAAGACAGAGAGAGGGAATAAGAGCGGAAGTGATGCATTCCAGTCCTATAGTACGTCAACAGTTCTGTCCCAGAACAGAACCCGCTTTTCTGAAGTTCCTGGGTTAGTATAGTGGACTGCAGAGTCTCTGAAGCTCTTGGGATACTGAGTTAACCACATCTGTTAACCATGTTTGTTTGCAAACTGTATTTGTCTCCAAACATACAAGAACGAGAACAAAAACTATATTTAAATCTGTGTGATGCAGTTTCTCTGGGAGAACAAATATCTCTTTTTCATTCATTATACTCTGATTCACCCTTATTTAGAGAACAAGATCTTTATAGAAAATTAGCCTGGTTTTCATTGTGTCTGTACCCAGCACCTAGCACTGTGGAGTCTGAATCTTTCAGTGGGACCAGTAGGTGCTATGATAACTGTTATATGTAAAGACAAGTCAGGATATAATAGATTTGAGCAAATGTAAGGCAAAAAAAAATATGGATTCACAACAATTTAATTTTTTAGTTACATCCCCAGTCAAGAATTCGTGCTTTGGTCACGGAAAACACTTCACTTCCTGCAAGCATTCAAGTGCAATGGACTAAATCCTTTCAGACATAAATAAATAAATAAATAAATACAACATAGCCCTTTAGGATTAACAGTTTCCAGCATGCTAACCCCCAACAGTCCACCCAGTTGTGCTCTTGGTGTGGAGGAGGATTGTCTGTAAAGGAATTAAAACACTTCCAGCCCTGTTGACACCATGAACCAAAGGGTGGGGGCGGGGTGTGGAGGAAGTGTTAGAAGTCAGAGTCTGCTGGAGAAAGTGTGAACAAGCCAATTAAATCCCTACACTTCTGGACAAAGAGGTCTCTTAGGAAGAAAGAGATTAGCACCTCCTATTCATCAACAAGCAGCAACCGGTCTGGGCCGATTGCAGGCACTGAGGCAGCAGAAGCTTTTCAGGGGCTGTAGGACTGGCTAATGTATCTCAAGTAGCAGCGCAAAGGAATGCCTGCCGTGCTGTCATCCTTGGCTCAATGTACTCACCACCCCTCCAGCACAACGGCAGCTGGCACTGTACTGCACTGTAGTTTGCCTTTTTGCAGCTTGAGTGTGTGTAAAGAAAAACAGGCAAGAGAGGATAGTTGTTGATGCTGCTGCCACGCTGTTGTTCCTGCTTTGCCAAGTCATTCCCTACTTCACCATCAAGCTTGTATTAATTATGCCTATTAGCTTCACCGATAGTGCAGCAGACTTCATCCATTCCATTGTCCTTTCTTCAAGCCTAGGATCAATAGAAAAACAACAACAGAGACAGCCACAAGCACCTCAAGCATTTGAACAAATTTGCACCTGGGCATCCATTCTGGCTCATTATGGATCTAGGGACAATGTGAAGCTTGGTCAAAAAAAGACCATGACGCATGCATTAAGGTTGTGCTGGATCTAGAACTCCAGAAAGACCCTGTGGACCTGTGAGTTGGGCTTTTACAGGCCCCAGTTTAAAAACAAAATCATGATGGTCATAGCAGTGGGGTGCAGTATTCCTACAAAATAAAAACATGCAAACCAAGCCATGTAAAATTTTTCAGTTTAGGACACTGTAAATGAGGCAATAGGTACTAGGAATTCCTGAACTTCTTGGACACACTTCACTTCCAATTACACTTTTATTCCAAGAATACAACTCCCAATATTACACACCTGACGGCAGCACCCTGTTGTTCACGACTGCAGTCTTTTATAAATTGCCCCTTTCCGCTTGTTTACATAATGGCACTTGCAAATCTAGCTACAAATTTGATGAGGCTCAGTAAAACCAGAGCTCTAAGATGAATGATTCTGTGTTTACCTTACCTTACTTTACCTAAGTAAGTTGCCATGAGGAGGCGACGCAGTTATCAGAATAGAAAATACATACTTTTTTTTTTTTTTTTTAACTAGAGAATAAGCTGCTGATAACCCAGCTTTAAAAATGTGGTCATTTTGAGACTTCCTACTCCTCTCTTCCTTGCCTTTCAGTTTCACACTGGCCTTGGACTACCACCAATATGGAAAACATTTTAAAGGATCTTTTCCTTTCATTGAGTTAGTTACCACTGAGCACACATGGAGGTACCTAACCAGTCATTACTCAGATGAGATTGTGTAAAAATCAGAATCCAAAATTTATACATAGGTTAGTTGATGCACCTTAAAATAAGTGGACTTTCATTTAACTCAGCTCAATGACCAAAACCGGCAAATTATCTTGATGTGCGCCAGTTCACATGCTATATAGCTCTGGTTGTGACTGGAGAGGCAAGTTCAATTTCTGATTTAGGTCTCAAGTGAACTTTCTACAACTTGAATTAAAAGGGCATGTACCATTTCACTGTTTCCTTGAACCCCTCCACACCTCATTCCCTTGCTCTTGACATAATGCCAGAGAAAGCACAAAGATGGAGAGTTGGGTTATTAATTTGAGTAGTCAGGAGGAAGCAAGAAGCCCGAGCTGCTAGCTACTAATGAGAGCTGATTGAATGCCTGACATTTCCTATGGTATCCAACCCATGAATTCACTTTGCCTGCATTCACGTTCCTTTGGGGTTCGCTTTCCATGAACAGTCCAGCCAACCAGTTTCTTGGCAGGAAAAATCTCAGAAGCAGCCAAGTTCTAAAGAAACATTTAGAGAATACTTGTGGAAAACGGATTTTCAGATCGTCAAACTCGAGTTTCATCCTAGCAAACAGGTCCTCACTGCTCCTGTATGTGTTCATCTAATCACGACACAGAAAGACGCCACATGATCAACCTACCCAACAAAAATTAGGCAAAATCAGTTCACTTCTGAACTTTGAATATTCGCACCCAGTTGTTCACGACTTGCCAACATTTTCCAGCCAATTATTAAAAATACTATGTTCTTTAAGACCAGAAGCTATTTACAAAGAAGAGACATTTTTTAGAAAGATCTCACCACTAATCGGAGCTCCATTCACAAACACAAAATCTTTTAACATCCTTTCTGTGACTGCAATGTTAACTAACTGGAATGGCACATCACTGAGTGGTAACCTAGACCTAAAATACTGAAATTTTTGCTCTGTAATAGGGGCTCAGATAGACCTCATTTGCATTTTTCACCCTCTATATCACCTCAAAATTCAGTGTATTTGGCGATGAAGGACAGAAGATCTTCTCCTTCAAACCACAGGAGACTTCCTGAAGTGGCTGGGACTATATTCTAGGAACACAGAATAAGAAGAATCCTACTTTACAATATGGCTGCTCTTACTTGGCTAACTTGAGAGAAATACCTTAACTGCAGATACCTTCAGTGACCTTAGACAAGGAAGCAGATACATTTTCCATGGACAACCTGAAAAGTTCTTTCAACACCTGTTTGAAAGCTCTCTGAAGTTAAAAACTATCCTTCCATTAAATCCACAGACATTGGATTAGGTGAACACAAAGAAAGGGAAGGTGTCCTTCAGTATGTACATGACTCCCATAAAGTAACTTTTTGTCTTTCAGTTGAAGTAATAGCCTCCTATATCAGAGATCATTAAGGAAAAATGAGTTAGTTTGGTCTGTTCAGTATTTTGATTTAAAACCTTCAAAGTCCTTCTCCTTAGGGCGTGTATTCACTGGGTCTCACTGTGTTTGGGTCTTTTCCCTTCTCCTCCCGCATTTAATCACAACATTACTAATGAAAACAAAAAAGAAACTCTAGCTGGGCCTTGCATGATTTAGGTACCAAGTAAACAGTACTTAACAGTTCTAATTGAAGGTCAGTAAATCCCCAAGAGATTAAATGAATCCTGCAGCGAGATGTGTAAATCTCACTGCCTTTTACGGCGTCCCAGCCAAGACCCTGTGCTCGGTTGTGCAAGACTTAATAAATGTGGTATGCACTTAATCAAAACCATTTTGCCACCAAAGGGGCAATGGGTGTAAATCACAATTACTCTTGGCACTAAACCACTGGCACAAAGAGGCCCACCGATGCCAAATATCATCAGGGGCTGACTTCTAGCGCCTAGTTAGCTGTCTGGCACTGCTTGCAGGTCTAAACGTCCATTTTGCTGCTCGGCAGGGGGAAATCCAGATGGGGAAAATAAAATGCTAAAAAGGATAGTGAATACATAAGGGCTGTGCTTCTCTCCATCTCGCTCTCTGCTTGCCCTCTGCCAGCTCTCACCTCAATTTAGTAACTATTAATAAGCTAAAGCATGGAGCTTTGGCAACAGCCTAGCTCTTTGCAGCTAAACCTTGTAGATTTAATAATCCCATCAAAGTTTATGTTCCAAATTGTATTTCAAGGTTTAATAGCTGGTGTACTGAGAATACTCTGGAAAAAGTCTTTGAGAAGTTGGTTTCTTTTAGCCAGTCAGGAATCCAGAATGGACAAAGGAAGAGTGAGCTACTGATGGTTCATGATGGTCATAACAGAATTTCAGAGTTGGAAGGGACCTCTAGAGATCATCTAGTCCAACTCCCCTACTAAAGCAGGATTGCCTAAAGCACATTACTCAGGACTGCATCCAGATGGGTCCTGAAAGTCTCCAGAGAAGGGGACTCCACAACCTCCCTGGGCAGCCTGTTTGACCTTTTACCTGTGCTAGATCAGCTACCAAGTAGAATTATGGGACAAAGACACTGGATTCCTCAAGAGTGCAACAATGTATAAAAATACATAAAGACAAAAATGCAGGATCTAACACTCAGCTCCAGCGCTGAGGGAGTTCAAACCAGCTACAGAATAGAAGATCACAGTTTACTAGAGTTACTATAAAAGAGAAAGCCATGATGATGCCAAACAGGAGGGAAAAGACAGGAGAACCCCAAACAAAGCCACAGAGATACGTAACAGCTGTAAGAAAAGGAAACCCCTTAGCAGACAAGCAACAAAACTAGAAAGATAGAAGAGATCTCGTAATGCCATTAAGTAGGAAAACACTTGGGATTCATAAAGCAGATTTAACCCCTAATTCATCTGTAATCTCAAAATCTCTTGATACTTTAGTTTCCTAAGGGGCTGATCCCTGTAGCTGGTTCTAGTAACTTAACAAGATTTTTTTCATGGTACAGCAGGTGAGACATGTCACCTAGCTTTCCAAGTCTTAATTTTAAGCATTAATTCTGAGCTAGCCGTTGTGAAACACAGGTCTTGGATGCATCTGATTAATTACTCTTGAAAGTCAATCAATGGTTCTCTCTGTTAATTATACAGGAGCCTATGGTAACTGTTTGAGACAGACTAAAAGTGAGATACATAGGGCAGAACGAAACCCCGCAGCCTATTTCTTCCTGTATGCTTGTACTATCATCATCAATAGATTCATGGGTCTTGATTTTAACTCTAGACCAGAAGTTACCAAACTAAATATTATGAGATGGGGTTGTCACAGAACTGGAGTCAAGCAATCAAAAGAAATCCAAAAGGTTATGCTAGCATTTGACATCATGTGCACTTCTGAACTGGGGCTTACACCCCAAAATACTTGAGTGCGACTGCTCTACACAGAACCATAACAGGGTATACTGGGAATGTTTTGTCATGCACTGGCAACATCATATCTCAGCAGAAAGAAATTAGTATCATAAATTTGCTACATTCTGTGACTGTGCTGCACCTTGATCCTAGAGGAGAATGATAGGTATTATGTGTTACTGCCTTATGCACATCCTTCACCTGCCTAATAGCATCTTGTGTGCTGAATACACACATCTTTCATCAGGTCCACCTCTTACATGTAATGTCCTTTATGCACACTGTTGGGCCTAACTGGGATGTGGCTTGGTTTAAGGCACTGAAGGCATTTATGCCTTGCAGAGATGCCTTCTCCAGACATGTAGGGATAGCACTGCAAGACCATGCATTCATTCTCCTTCTCTCCTGCCCAGGTACCCTCTCCGTTCTGTGAAGCTGTTCTTCCCTGCTGACACACAATTGTGAAACAGCAGCTGATTTACATTGGTAGCTCATCAGAAGTCAGGAATAAAAGGATTCTTCAGCACCATATTTGGTGATTGGGACAATATATGCTTCTCTTCCCATCAGTCAGCAACAAATAGCTAAAAGCACGCAAGTTGCCCCTACCTTCCTGATTTCATTGTTTTCCTTGCCATCTGTCTCATTCTATCACTTCCTCTCACTTCTCATGCAGAGTCACATGCTCATTTCCTGATTTCCTTCACGCTTCCCGTCTCTTCATCATTCCCCCTTTCTAAGACATTCTCAGATTTTTTCTCTGTTTTCCCCTGACTTGTCCCATGCTGTTCTTATTTCCCTTTCTTTCACATTTTGGTTTCCCTTTCTTCCCCTCTCTACCTTTTGCTCTCTCTCCTTCTCTCCCCCCTTCCCATTGTCTTACTTTTCCCTTGTACCTTCTTTCTCTCTGTTCTCCTCCCCCAGCGCGCCTGAAGCTTGAGCAGAAAGTCGGCTGGAGCCTTAATTGCTGCTCCCCTGCCTGACGCCAATCGGAGATGACATCTTCTGAACACAGAGCTGCAGCCATCCTTTTGCATATTCCCTCTGTCTGAGCACATCAGGAGAGATGTCACAAGCAGAAAGCTAGAAGCCATCGAAGAAGCAGGGAGCCAGAGAGATCATTGTGAAGCTAGCATGAAACACTGAAGAGGTTGGTAAACCTCGCTTCCGCAACGGGTTCTTCCAGCGCTTTCTGCACTGTTGGTTTCAGACTCAAGAGCATTTACAGGAACTGACATTTCAAAAGTTGCGCGGGGATGTTACACCAGGGTTTTTAAACAAAACAAATGTTTGTGTTCAACTCCATTACGGCTTTGTGGCTCCCTGTGGGAGGGTGACTTTCCAGTAATTGAGCAAAGATGGTATTTCATAGCATAGCATACTAAGTATTTACACCAGTTTAGACCTAATCTTTGATTGTGAAAATGAGATGCTCACAACACAAGGGAAAGGAACAGTGCAGGCAGCTGTGTCAATGCACTCCATTTCAAGACCTGACACAGAAGCTTCCATACGTGCCTTCCCCAGAAGATGCAGACCATTTGCCCTTCAGCCCTTGCTCCCACATGGCCTTCCCCCAACCACTGCACTAAAATAGTTGTTACAGTATCAGCCCCTTCCCTATCAACTGTTTCTTCTTTAGTCTCTCAGCATTTGCTATTCAACTTCTTAACCCCACTTTAATCCCACAAATACACTTTTCCCCAAATCTGCAGTCAAGATTCCTGAACTAAGTAAATGCCAGGATGTCGATTTGGTTCACATCAGCATACTAGAGAGAACTTCCAGCAGTGGCTGGAAATTTTCCCACTGAAACTCCCCCTGTAGCTCATGTAAAACAGTGCTTGAACTTTGATCTTCAGAAGTATTAGGCCTAGCACACTAAATTGTATAGGGGAGTATAAACAGTAAGGAAAACCTGACGTCCAAGTCCTGAGCAGGAGTATTTCTTTTACATTACCATTTGTTCACACACATAGCACACCAATAGCTGCTGTCATTTTGGTATGCTAAAGCAGCAACTTGAAGTGTTTGCAGAGAACAGTATTTCTCACCAAATGAGCAAACAATTTGCAGCAATTACAGATTCTATATTCTGTTTCATGGCTTTGTCTTAATTCAAAACTTCTTGATGTATATTTGATTTCTTCTTCTAAGAGACCGCTATATATTGTCCACCAAACGGATGAGTTGAATAGAAAACTGTTGTTCAAACCTTCGATCTTACCCGCATGCTTCATTTCAGAACTCAAGTTCAGAGATATAAAGGCCTGTCCTGTCCACATAAGCTCAGCATCCTTCATGTGTATTTTTTAAAATGCACCACCTCTGAACATGTACAGGAACACATAACGTGCACTCATATATGCATCAGCAACTGCATGTGGTTCACATTATATGTGAGTCAAGAGCGGGGTTTAGAACAAGAAATTTGCTTTATTTGGTGCCTCTGAGAGGTTTATTTTAAGATTTTACCTGAAATGGACTGCAACTGTCACATTTAAAAGAAACCAACAAAATAATATAAACTGGATAATTTCATTTTCTTGTTAAAAGCACTGAGTGTCAAATGTCCGTGTTTCAGTTAATCACGAGTCAGCAAGAGTTTCTTTCATGATTTTCAATGTGTTCCTATTTCAATCCTTTTACTTTTCTGTGTTTTCTATTTTATTAAGCAGAGGCAATACAGTTAAGAACCAGACCATGCTGTGCAGGCGTAACATTGCTAAACACATACAGATCAGAAAGGGCTTCATAGAGCAAGGTAAGTATCCTTAGCACCATATTCCATATGAAAACACTGAGACACCAAGAAGGGAAATCAATGTGCTGTATGACCACAGGCAAGTTAAGAACTCATGTATCCTGGCTCACAAGTCACTATTAGTTCTCATCACACTGAAAATTGCTTCATTGCACAGACACTTGGGACTGAAGTGAGTGTTTTGAATTGTGTAAGTTTTTAGCGTGTGCCCACCACTACAATTCACAAGCACAGCTTTATAATAAAAATTACTGAAACGCAGTTAAAATATTTGCAAAGTACTTGAAGTGTATCTACCTTAACTAGCTACTAACTAGCTATTCAATAGCTATTCTCCTCCACTTTCACTCTGTTCTGATCAGTTTCAGATGGACTTTACTATTCATAATAAAAATCAGCAGCAGATTTATGCAGTTCTGTGTTACTAACAGGCTTAGACCCCGTATATTATGAATATTAAAAAAAAAAAAAAAAAAAGAAATAACAATGAAACCCACTACCTGAAACCCAGGCATCTCAGGAAAGCGTGAAAGAAAAAGAAAAATCACTGGGAGCTACAGCAACTCAACAGCTCCTAGAGAAGCAGTTAAAGAAAGCCTTTTATTCAACGTAGGCTGCACAGAGCTCCAGGAGGCTACCCAAGTCAAAGTACAATGCCTTGGCAGCACATTCAGGGTGACTCCTATGGAGACTTAAGGCCCAAATCTTCCAGGGGGTAGAGATGGCAGGAGTCATTTAGCAGCTCTGCATCATTGGCTGAGAATTGTGTGAATCAAAAAGAACTGAATTTATCTAAAGAGTATTCCACGTTTGCTTCATGCTAACCTCTTCTGGCAAATCACACCTAACAGTGCAAAACAGAACTATTTTCTTCACTGCCTCTTAAATAAGAACTCATGTGTTGCTCTTGAACACGGGTCCTTAGACACTATTGTCTCAAATCACATACTTACACTGTGCTACTGCAAAGACAAAGAAAAATGCTATAACTGTAATCTGATGGTCCGTAGACCCAACTCTATTCCATAAAGAGCTGGTCCCAATTATTGTAAAGACGTGATCTTGCAAGATGCAGGCACTCTTCAAGGTCTTCTAAATCCTCCACTAATCTCACTGGCCCCAGAGTTCAGCATCTACAGGGCAATTTAAAAATGTCATATGGGTAAGAAATACAAACTTGCTTTCCGCATTTTAAACTGTTATATAGGACAAGGGCTTTCTGATTCCAGCAAAAGTGTTTGTTAACATGCTATCGGACAGACAGAAAAGGATTTCCACAATTTGCTTAAATCATTAGAATAAAAGCAGTCAAGAAAACCAGAGCAAAGAGTTCCTGAATGAATTACTACCATTTCTCATAAAGAACCCCAGGCTGGCCTAGGAAAAGCAGTTTCAGGTTTGAGAGATAAGACAGTCAAACACAAAATAAAATGGGAGAAAAACCAGTAATAAAGAAAATAAAACAGGGAATTAAAGAGTCGCTATGTCAAATTCAAAGGACGAACATATTGGCTAAGCACAAGTGAGAACAGATAGTGGCCCTCAAAGTAAAACTAAATGTGTGTGTGTATATGGGAGCGTGTGTGCACGTGCATTACTATACAGACAGATTAGTGTACACCAACTAAACTCAGTATTTCACTTCTATGATAGTGTGACACATTATCTGATAACACATACACACAGCCTTTTCAGACTACAGCTATATGAACCTGAACAGACATTTAAGGTAGGTATCATCTGACATACTGAGGCTAGCAAAAGAGAAGAACAGGAAACTGTTTTCTGGGGAAAAAGTGGCAGGTTTCTTCCCCCCCCCCCCCCCCCCCTAACAAAAGATGAAAAGTTGAAATTCCGGATAAAATGTAATCCAGTAAGTCACCCCCCCAAAAAATTGGTTAGATCAGTTAAAACATCAGCCAGAAGTGTTGTATTTTTGAGTGCTTGCTTTACTTAATCATTATACAAATTAACTAAATTTTCAAAATAAAACTTCATTTGTTGCTAAAGGCATTCCCTTTTGGAAGCACTGAAAAATGGCTTTGCTGATCAGCTGAAGCTAAGTGAAAGATCATGGGGAAAGAATCAATTTTAACAATTTTAAAACTTCTTCCTTTCAATCAGAAGATCTGCAATTTTTCAACAAGAATTGTTACACTGGAAAAATTGCAATTGCCTTTCATAGCTTTGCTTAGAACATAGCTTTGCTTTGTTCTAAGATCAGAAATGGTAAGGAAATGTGATTTTTCAATCTTCTCTAAGGCAGATTGCCTAGCTGTACACAGAACAGTACGTATTCCCTATTACACATCTGTGAGGTTAGCACGGACCCTTCCTTTCACAGATCTGTGTTCCTAATTAGAAGATCACATTTTTAATGCTTCATGCAATGATGTATTTGAAATCTCAACCAAGTAAAACTGGTGCAGTATTTTCCCAACAGTACTTCAGACAGGGAGGAACCATCCTTATTCACCGGTTTTTAATCCTTGAGCCTCAAAAGGATAATTTAAATGTCAGTTATTTGAATTGTTTCACTGCTGATCGTTACTCAAATATTTTTTGTTGAAATTTGTGTCCCACAGCTGGAGTGACTACTATTGTTTCACAGGCTGGTATGGAAATTCTATGCAAATTCCAAAAAAGAATGGCCCCACCCTTTTTGTTCTTTCCCCATCTTCTTGTTCCTCCTAACAATGCCTTCTTCTAACCTGGCATGGATGTTAAGGAAAAGAAAAAAAGAAAAAAAAACACCAAAAAAATATAAGTGCTTAGCTTTAGCTGTATCACTTCCTCAATCTAAATCAGTACAGATCCTCACAAACAGAAAAGCCAGGACAATGGCAAGGGATGGATCTTTCTGTGGCACTGTTGGCTCAAAATGCTCAAAGCACTATCGTGTGTGTCTGTGCATAGACACACACACACACACAAGACATGCATGCACACATATCTCAGCTTCAGAGGTTCCATAGCTCCAGCTGAAGCTTCTCAACAAGAACTTCTGTTTTCATACTCAGGATGTAGATTTCTGTTTTGACAGGAGTAACCAAAAAAGGAAAGTGTGAAGACAGCTTAAGAGAAATAGTGTTCAATATCACAATCAGTAAGAAGGGACAGACTGCATTGTGTACATTATGCATCTATCCCCCTGCTAAATTCTCTTCTCCAGTTTCAGTGGAACTGCTACAGAACTCCCCACCTCCACTACAGAATTCCCTTCCCACTACTTCATCTGCCAGGTCGGGAAGGAGAGACGTGAGCATGAGGTGTCATATTCTCACTCACCTCACGGAACACGTCTGCCTGCAACTTGTGCTAGCGTAGGCCAGAACCGGGGGTGAAGATGACAGTAACAGTCCCTCACACTTCTTCACCAATATCAGCTCAGCTACAGAAACTAAACATTAGTGACAGTAATAAGTCAGAGCACCATCCCAAGCATCTTGAAATCCCCCTATTCTCTTAATCATCTGCAGAATCCAATTGCCTTTCCCCCTCACAACCCATCCTACACCTTGCCTAGCCATTCACTTTGCCATTCTAGGCAGCTTGTAACAATCAAGAGTGAGAATAAAAGCAGTTATTTTCTCTTCCTCTTCTTCCTTGGGGCACTGAGGTAGGGAATTTAATTTGCAGAAGGTGCTGAAAAGTGTCAAGGTAACACTGTGCAAATTAGATTATTTCTGTTGTGTATGCTATATGCACATGTATTTATCTATCTATGTAAATATATATATACTCATAATAAAGACTGTTATTTGAAATGCAAACAGTTTCTGCCATTCTTTCATAATGTGGCTGCCTCTGAGAGCACATCTAAAGCATGAGTTAGAGACTTACTTGCGTCCATGAGACACAAGCAGCTGTATTGAGAAAGCAAAAATATTAATTCTAGCTGATCATTCTTGCCTGCCATATTTTCCATGGTTTAGGATTCAAGCAGGCGGTGACCCTCAACTTGACCTAATGGCTACGTGTGGGTATCTGACTGGATGCAGAATTGCTTCCAACAAGCTGTGCACTCTAGTTTGTGGAGAATCGATTGAATATGGTGTGCGTTGATCACCAGAGATGCTAATGCACCTCCTGCTCTTCTACAGAGAAACAAGCTATAAAGATATGACCAGATTTTGCGGGGGTCCGAGGGGGTGGGGTGTGTTTTTTGATTTTAAAATTGTAACCTACTCAGAGACAAAAGAGGCAGCTTTGGTTCTATGCAAATGCAGCATCACAGAATCAATAGTTTGAAGGAGAAATGACCTCAGGTGGGGTAAGGAAACGAAGAGATTCTTGAAATAAGCCATTCCCACCTCATTGACAAAACAGTTCAAAGACTTGAAGTGAAGACCTTTGTATTCAGGAAGGGGGTGTAGGCAGCTGCACACAATAAAACCTAAAAGTTTCTCAGAAATATAGCTAGGTGATTAGTTCAGTCAACTCAGTCAGGCTGAAAGACCAAGACCACACAAAGGGATGTTTGTCTGGGATTCAAGCTCAAAAATCCTTGCTTACAGTAATGACAAAAGACAACATGTTAGTTTAATAAAGTACCCTCACTCTTCGTCTGCAGTGAGCCTCTCCAGTCATCGCTGACATGATAGCACTGAGTAGGATTTGCATCCTGATGGCAGGTAAAAGTTACATTTCTCAAACCCCCAAAGAGAAGAAAGAAGGAAATAAAGGAATCTTTCAGAAAGTAGAGAAAACATATCTGAAGGCCATATTAAAGCTAGCCTAATTTTACTTTTTTTTTTTTTTGACTGAAATTTTAAAGGGTGTTAGGGGGAAACCTCCTGTGCAAATGCTGAACAGTAGTTCAACAACAACAACAACAACAAAAACCCCATCACAGTCAACTGCACCATTTGCTATACTAGGTCTAAACTATAGTCTACCTGATGGAGTCTGTGACCTTTAGCGGTATCCAATAACTAAGGGAAACAGAGAAAAGCAAAATTAATTTAAGTAAAATTACCAGTCTTAAAATGATTCAAAAGAGCAAATGCTAAGGCAGTGCTAATCCATTGCTACAGTGAACTGCTTTGGTTTTAGCATGGGTATCTCCACCACCAGTGCAGTGAATGCCTCAGCTCACAAAGGACAGGGATAGCGGGAGTTAAAAGTGCCTTTAAATATCAAGCCCTTGTAGAATTAAGGCAGGCTGTGCCATTATAGATTTTAGAGCGTGGTTAAACCCATGATTCGTCCCTTCAATTTCTGTGTTTTTATCTCACTTGAAAGGCTTACTTCTAACCAATCACTGGCACGCGCCACGCTTCTCTCAATTTTCCATTCCTGTTCCCAAACTCCCAATATATCCGTGACCATTGTCAGCTAAAGCTCTGATAAAGGACACGCACAAGGCCACAGCACAGATACTGGCTGTCCTTGCCCCTTAGAACATGCATGCCCAAGAAAAACAACCTTACCTCCCTTTCAGCCACTAGAGGTATCTGCACCCAACTGACAGAAGCCAAGAAACAAGGTTTCAGAGTAGTATTAGCATGTTAAGGTGAGCATAGATGCGCATCCATGAAATCATGCCTTACAGAAATTAGTGAGATAGAATATTTACGTATTCACTCATGGATGTCTACATGCAAGCTATCCTTAGCTTATTCTTTGAAATAGGCTTCTAAAACCCCCTTGATCTCCAGCAAAAGCAACACTCTATACATAAAAAATTCTCGTACTCCCATCTTCTTAAGTAGATAAAAGGAAATTTTCACAGATTTTGCAATGTCATTGCAAAATACAGACTTCTTAAAAAATTTTAACCTGCTGTGAAATAAAGGGTTTATTACATCTTCATCAACAGGGATCATACAAAATGTCAACCTCCTGTCCATCCCCTTCCTCTCTTTCTTCTCCCAATCTCCCTGCTTCCCCCCCCACCCCCCCCCCGGCCCCTTCTCTTTTACTCCCTTCTTAACCCCTCCCCGGCTCCTCTCTCAGCTCCCACTGTCCCAGACAGAGCAGCTAAAGACATTAGCTGACAGACACAAAAGGCGGCAGAAATCAAATAAAAGGCAAACGCAGCAGCCGCAGGTCAGCCTTGTATAAATATTTATGCTGGAGGAAGGCTCAGTGCCTGAGTAATGACCTTGTGGCTGGTATTAATAGAGATAATGTGAGTCTGTAAAGACATGCTGCCAGAGAGAGGGAGAATTTGGAGGGTTATAAATCTCTGCGTCAGGCTCCAATGCTAGCTGACCTTTACACTGCTCTCTCTCCTGCCTTCCATCTTTCTTTTTCTTTCTTTCAATCTTTCAATCAAGAGAGAGATTGGTTGAGCACATTAGCAAGGGGAGGAGTCCCAAAATCCAAACCATTTGCACAAGAGAATTTGCATGCAATTCAGAATTCTCACAGCAACAAAAATCAAAGTGATAAATCCAATACACGCACATGTTAACCTACATGACACATGCAGACCTGCACACTCGCCCATGCGCACACCTGTGTGGCGCTCACAGATCATGATCAGAAGCATACATTTACACTTTCCATGACTCATCTGAATGCATGTATATACATATTTGCATCTATATATGAATACATCTACGTAAATATACATATATACAGAAACACTCAGGTACCACATGCTCACAAAAGTCATATGCACTCTCACATACATATATAATAAGCAGGACAAGAGAAACTCCAAAGAGCAGCTTTAATGAAAATTTAAGGGTACACTGAAAGGGACATAAGTCTCTTCCGAATTTCTGCCACACACAGACCTGCAACGGGAGGTTTCAGGAGCTAAGGTTGTAACGGTTTCATTTCCAACAGCAGATGAGTGTCCCAAACACCTCTAGAGAGAACTAAAATAGCTATGGATTCTTCATTGAAGTGTATTCAGCAATGGTAGCACCTGGGAACACAGGCCCTAGTATGAGGACGGCCTTTGTTCATGATACTCAGAAATTAAGCCACTTCCCACATTAATGGTGGAAGACAAGAAAGTAAATCTTAAGAAACAGTGGGCCCTGGTAGGACTGTAGCAGAAACAGACCAGCACGCAAGCGGTAAGTATTGCTGTCGAATGTCAGTGCCCACAAGTTGCACTGAAATTTCCTACCTCGATTTCAGAGACGAGAATAAATTGAAAGACACACATATGCAGGACTGTGCTGAAAATCTGATCACAGTGGGTCTATAGAAAGCAAATCTAGAGCTGATTGTTGCAGTAGCAGAAAAAGAAAAGGCAGGAGCAAGGTTCTGATCCAAAATACAGTACATCAACATTAAGCACTGCTGTGCCCTTATTAAAAGCTACTCCTACTGCTACCAAATTTCCAGTGGAAATCTCCAAATTATTATAAAGTGACTAGGACTGAGATCTGAAACAGCCACAACAACTCCCTCTTGGGTGAGCATTACTGGGCCATTAGCCTTGAGTCCCTAGAAGATTAATCCTTTGGCTTTCATCGTGTATCATGTCATCTGTGCTTTAGTCAGGCATCCAGAAGTGCATGCTAGAGAAAACAGCAGCATTCAAACTAAAATTTAGGGGCTAAAAGATGGAAGAGAGAAAATATCAACTTTGTGGGTTTTGCTGGCTTTGCTCTGTAACACTCGAGTAAAAAGAAAGTGCGAAACCACAGCAAATGTGCATAAAGTTCCATTTGGTAGGCACTTAGTCTTTAATATAGATTTATGTCTCTTGGTATTTTTCTTCTGAAAAAAACCCCAAACAACCAGCCAAGCTTATAAATATTTGATGGAAAAGTCATTTGGTAGAAACAGACTCCACAATCTTTTTAATTCAAACATCTAAATGACAATTTTGTTATTTTATTGTACACTGACTCAGAGTTGGACCGGGGTTTTGCTGGGTCATGTACAAAATAAGATAACAGAAAGTCTGAAGTGGGGATTGACCATGCAATGCTGTTGGTGCAGAGTTTGGCAGCTAGAAACCTTTGAGACTCAGAAGCACTACTGGATTCAAGAGACTGGATTTTGTAATGTCATTCTCAGCTACCTGAGAAAATGTTTCAAGATGAGGGCAAGCTGAAGAGATGTTGCTGACTTCCTGAGAGAGACACCAGAACGCAGACAGAACCACAAGAGGCTCACTGTGGCCAGGCAATAGAATCAGAATTAGTTTGGCACATGGTTCATTGAAGAACAACGAAGAATTACTGCTAACGTTACTGACAACATTGCTGTCACCAGCATCACTTACTCTGGTTCTATCATATTTGCAACATGGGTGTTTGCCTCAATTTCTATGTTGGCCACCTCTAGGACTCTTTCCTTGAGTTTCTGTTCACTTTATTTCTACTCTACACTAGTGATTTTCATCATTGCTGCACTGCATATGGAAATCTTAAGCTACCATGTCAGAAGAGTGTTAAAAGGTACCCAGAATACAAACCTCCAAACTGTTACGAAGTCTCTCTCTGCCTCTTTATTAATAAAGTCATAGTATTAGAATCCACAAAACAATCTCACAGCACATGGGCAGTCTTCCTATTTCGCATTTTATTCTACCTGAGCTTCATTTAAAGTTTTACAGTAAAAACAAAGATCAGTTCCAATAATCTTGTCCTTTCTGAAAGGATAATACATTACCAAATTCTTGATTCATATTTCACCATTTGCATCATTTGGGATCCTGACTTTTTCCCCCTACAAGGCATTCGTTCTATGTATGACTTGTTTTGATTTTTGAGCTATGCTGCGACTACCCCGCAGGCCAGAATTTGCAAGATCTTCCATAATACATGCAGACATTCCTAGCTCAGGGATATTTCAAGAAGTTACTACCTACATAGATGTCTGTGAAAGATCTGATTCTTTGCTTGGTATATAATATACGGTTAATGCCCTAATTAGCCCATTCATGGATAATTCACGATTAGTTATTAACAAAAGCAAGAACAAACAAGAGCTATATGTTAAAGCTCTTAAATCATGGAACTAAACATGTCACACAAAAAGGAGAATGCATGATTTATTCAGGAAGGCAAACGTGGAGCCAGGCGACCAGTGGGCAGCACAAAGCGCCTCCACTCCAAGAAACTAAGCTTGTCAATCACCTGAGATATACAGAAGTAAATGCCTGATTAACAGGCTAGTGTATACAGCAGCTTTAGAAGAAGATAAAGGTTTGTGGCTTAATTCTGTCTCTTCTGAATAGGTCTGCACAGAAGAGAACAGGATTGTAATGGAAAAACAGTGGCCCCAAGACATTTCAACGGAGAGGCTGACACGCCAGAACATCTTAATGGATAGTTTAGGGACTCCATACTCAGAAGTACTACCTATATTTTTTGGTCTGAGAAGAAGCTGGATGTCATCAGTAAAGCCTGCTACACACTAGTATGTGTGCAGGAAGACAAAGACACAAACACACCATCCAGGGACAAGGAGCATCAGTGGGTGTACATAGTCATCTCCAACCATTAGATCTCTCTCAGCAATTTTGTTCCCCTTTTTAAATAATTTCAAGTTAATCATAGCAGAGACAGGAAAGTTATCGCATGACAGAGGATCACCCCTTATATTATACAAGTATTTATGCAAACTGGAAGAGCTCCAAGAGGAATTCTATGAGCTCAACCCCACACCACCTCAAAGCCTGAGATCAGATTGTCACTCAAAGGCATGTTTGAATTATTCTGCACCTAACTCAAGTAAAGATCTAATCAGTTGAACAAAGCTCTCTTGAGCCTGTTTCATCATTTTTGAACCACACTTTTACTTGGACACACAAGTTTTATTCATTTTTGGGGATGGATGTCTGAGCAAGTATTGCTGAGGTTCCTGCTCTACTGCTGAGCTATTTGCAAAAGGACTGTTCCTCAAGCAAAAAACCCATCCCTAAAGATCATGAAAGGTTTCTCCAGCAAATTTAGGTAACTGCTACATATCTCAGAATAATTAAAATTTTTTTTCAATAAAATTCCAGGAAGTAGAAACACCATAGTATTTCAGTCACCCACTACAGAACACAAGTACATGCACAAAGCCCCCAAGCAGAGAAAAACCAGAAACAAACTGTACACGGCTACTCCTATAGGCAGAAACACCTCCATATAAAGTGGCTGCTGAGCAATTTCAAACAATGAATACATTCCTAAAATATGTCTACTTGTGCATAATTCATGAACAGAAACAAGCACTAAATCCATTGGATAAATTGTGGACTATGAATCGTTTGCCCTGCTCTAATTATAATTCCATTTCAGCTTACTAATGGTACCATAAACCATTTGAGTTTCACCCTTGTGGTTTATTGCCTCATTAGCTCTCCTTTGAAGTAATTAATGCTTTGTCAATTTACCTGAATAGAGCTCCCATGGCGGCTATGGGTCAGATCCAACCAACTCTATGCACCCAGCAGACCTGGAACTTCTGCTCAAGTGGAAGACTTCAAGCTCTTTGGGACTGAGGCTTTCTATTTTCTTGTCCATACAACACCCACCATAACAGGCCATACCCACCTACATCACTGACTACAATTTTTGAATGCTACAATAAAATGTACTTAAATCTAGATATGAACTACTGCATTTATAGGACAACGACACAGGATTAATTATTGGGGGGTAGTGTCATGTTTCAGCCAGCACTTTGCAGTGATATGATTGTTTTCCCTCATAAACCCTCTCAAGTAAACAATAGGGACTAGATCTTGGACTGGTTTGTCTAAAGTTAATACCATAAGATTAGCTTCACTGAAAAAAAAATAAAATAAAAAATCTCTCTTCTTTTTACTCATTCCTCTCCTTCACTCAGCTGGCCAGAGAGCTCCCTATTCTGCCTAACAGAGGGGAATCCCAGGCCTGGGCACAAAATATACTTCTGAAAACTTAGCAAGCCCTACAGTTGGATTCAAACTGGACCACACGTGAGAAATTCAATAAACATCATTTGTCAGAAGCCTTTGTCGGCTCGCAGCTGTATTTATTTATAGGGTCCCTTGTTATTTATAGGTCCTTGCGCTCTATATAAAAGCTTTGCAAAGGAAAAGTGGTCATAATACAGGGGGAAGGGAAGGCCAAGTGTTCTACTGCTTGTACCAACACCAGAGTCTTTTTTCTAAGAACAAGCAGCGGAGTGTCTACTTCATTTCCCATCCCCTTCAGGTAGACAGTGTAATAATTGTCAAAGCCTAGTCAAGCTACTTTCAGTTTAGTCACAAAAACCATTTTAAGAACTGCACTGGTTTAGGAGTTCTCCAAACTCGGCATGCTGTGGACTCTTGCTAAAGTGAGATGACCTCTGTAGATGTTGACTACTACAGGATCTTCTCATCCAATATACAGGAACTTCTGCACCACAGTCATCTTCCTGCCATTCAGTTTACCAAACCTTCCATCAGGCAGTATTAAGGATGCAAAGCTCAACTGAGTTTATCATGCTGTGAAGGATAAAGTAGCAGAGTTCTACACCCTCTACTTATTACCTGTTTCTTATCAGATCCTTCAATTCAAATTTTCAAATGCACTGACAATGGATCCCCTCTGAATGTTGAGAGTCTTCATTACTCTCTCTTCTAGGATCATTTAATATTTTATTGCATCATTGTGCGTTTGTAATGCCTTCTAGAGATTAAAATTACAGAACAATTCAAACCTACTGAATCTCCTAATTAGAACCAACGCTACTTAGATTAGTGCACTCTGAACTTCAGAATTAGATTATAAACCCCCTTGACCTGAGGGTTTCATTCTCCCTGTAAAATTGGAATAGAGATTGGAACACTTGAGTTTCAAGTTCAAAGAAATTTTTTAGATGATGTTTTAATGAAGGACCAGTGTTTGGTTCTTTTGAAAAGAGTTTGCTTGTTTGTTTTTAGACCAGAATATTAATTGAAATAAATAGAAGTGATATTATATATTTGAAAAATTACCCATTTCAAACAATGTTTCAGTGCTCATAAATTCACAATGTAGAATAACAGCCACTAAGGATAGTAACAATAACTAAGGACCTACGTACACATAGTATTTCTTCACTTGAATCCTTGCTAAACTAAGCCTTCTTTACCAACTCAGACCAGCTACGGTGGATCAGATCAATCACATACAATTTTGAAAAAAATAAAGGAGTTTCAAACAACTTTGCCATACAAGATGGTAGATAGTAGAGTTTAATCAAGGCAGAAGCATGAATAAATAGATCCTATTTTGTTGGAGTTTTCTTTAGGACTTTACTTGACAATCATATTATTTTTCCAAAAGTGAACACGTAAGTTCTATCTGATTGAGATTTTTTTTAAACATCAAGAAGAAATGTTTATGATCTTCAAAGACTGACTTCTCATTTGAGAGAAGGTCCAAAATTCTAGTAGAGTTCTCAGTATACTCCAGTGATGTTCTGACTTCTTTCTCAAGTCGCAATCTCTTATTAGTAAGACAGAAATTTTGAAGTGGCACTATCATGCATTTGATGGCTAGCCTGATAAAAAGAGAGCTTAGGGAAAACAAAAAGCCAAAAAAATAGTAGGCAATAAGTAAATTAATTCCATCCTACCATGCATGACATATAAGATACAGAGAAGTACAGTAATTTAGAATGAAATAGTCTACTCAAAGAATACAGAGAGAAACAAAGAGGAATGACAGAAACCTAAAACCTATTTGGGAAGCAGAGGGGGTCCCGTTTCCAGTGATTCATCCTTGTATTACTGAATTTCACACTCCTGGTTCTTCCTTGAGCTTTAAATTCAAGGGTCAGTTCAGTTAATTAGTAAAAGCTATCAGCTGCTGGCTCATTGCAAGCCTAAGACACATCAGGATTACTTTCAACCAGCGATTGAGACAGGCCAGAATTTTAGATCTAGACCACTTTTAATTATTCTGAAGCCCAGGAACACTACGACCAAGGGGTCTTAACTTCTTTGTTACTGAATTTGCTGGTTGTCTCTGTTGGTTCAAAGAAAATCCTGACAATGAGAAACCTGAAGTGACATTTTAAAACCATAAAAAAACCAAACCAAAACAAAAACAAAATGAAAAAACAACAAAAAACCACCAAAAAAACCCAAACCCGTAAACCTGGACAATTTTTTACCAGCACAATACTAGCCATATTATATAAAGCACAGAAAGAGCTACTTAACACTTAGAGGTAGGGTAAGAAGGGAATTTCCCAGACCTTTGCTTTACAACACACCACAAAGAAGGTTAGGTGCCCAAAAAATAAATTCTAACTTATGTATAACACACATCCCATGCACAGTACTTAATTCTGCACGCCCACAGAGAATAATTAATACTTTATAGTTCTTTACTTCAAAGAGTTGGATTCATGGTACAAATCAACACAGCCTTATTACAGCTCCATTAACAACAAATCATACCTGCTACGGAACCAACCCATTAATTAATCAAACAATAAATTCATTTGGGGTTTCCACTAAAGATTATGTAGTAGTTTGAAAAACAAAGAGGACACAATAAAACAACCACATAGCTGTCATTCCCTCACCAAGTGTTTTAAATCCTGGATGTCCTTCTCCTTATGTTCATTTACTGAGTATAGAAGATGTAACAGAAAGAATATTCTTAAATAGAAAAAAACTCTAGCTCAAGATACACTTCACAATCTGTACTTTGTACAGGATCAATGAGAAAGGAGCAATTATATTGCACAGTATTTCTACCCAGAGGGTCTTATTTGAGCAGTGAAGAAACTTCCAAGTCACAGAATAAGAAAACCTTTTACATTCATCAATAGATGTATCATTTCTAGAAGGCTGGTGGCTTGCACTGTAACATATTGTTGTCTTGCCTGTGGACCGTTCCCGTTTGAGAAGTCACTAAATGCCCTTGAAGTAGATGCTGATTGTCCCCCAAAAAAGAAAATTTGGAAAAGATATTGTGGTTGAAAATACCCTAATCTCAAAATCTGGACTTGCTCTCAGTGAGGTACATAGTAACCTCAGCTACCAGTGGTTAAAGTCAGATGGGCTGCCCCCGAGACCTGGATTCTGATGTCAGTTTCATGTAAATCCACAGCAACCCTACTGAAGAAACTGGCAACATTCCAGATGTTTCCTAATGG
Organism: Chroicocephalus ridibundus; assembly: GCF_963924245.1. Classification (NCBI taxonomy): domain Eukaryota; kingdom Metazoa; phylum Chordata; class Aves; order Charadriiformes; family Laridae; genus Chroicocephalus; species Chroicocephalus ridibundus. The sequence continues at coordinate 14,125,882 of NC_086296.1, forward strand.
GACTAAGATCACAGGCTTGCCTGCTGCTAAGAAACTGTTTTGGCTTACTTGATGTACATCCCATTGAATTTGAATTACATCTCCCTGCTGTTCCCTTCCCATTAGACTGATTGCCATGAAAGTGGAATCTTTGTTCCTTAAGGATTATGGATTTCTCTTTGGCCAAAATATGTCAAGCCTTGTTCTTCTGGAAACTTAGTGGCAGTTCCTGCATTCCCCTCTGCTTGTATCCGTTGGCAGAAACTGGCAGCAACACACAAACATTCTTTGGTTGGGATGTGGGAGGGTAGGAGCACTGTTTGAAGAAATACTGCCTGGTAAACCTTCATGTTATTTTTGGCAGGTGTGCATTTTGCTGAAACAAAAGGCTTAAGCGGGCTCTCCCGGAGCAGCATGGCCTTTGATGTTACGTGGTAAGCAAAATATCAGAAGGCCTTGGTATGTTTGTTCAACAGTAGAAATGACTTATTTTACAATGGTTGATTCTGGGCTTACAAAAAGCATGACATAGTTCTGCGTGAAGGGGTATGAAGCAAAGACACACATTTCTTCCATAAATTACTGAATCTGAGGCATTTGCAGCTATATCCAACAGAAAGGGAATACCTGTACTGATGCTTTCTTACAAATGTGGCTATCCCACTTCAACACCCTCGTTTACATACACTGCTACAAATGCCATGTGATATCTACATTCTCAGCCCAGATCGAACCTTTAACAGTAAGAGTGGCACTTTCCATCACTAACTTCCACCAGCTTCCCAGCACGACTCTTTACACAAGAACTGCCCCCTCCTGTATTTGCAAAACTGATGTGTAAATTCACTGTTCCAGGAATCTGAGAGTCAGTCACAGGATCTTAAAACCAAAAAGACAAATAAACAAACAAAAACCAGCAACCAGTAACTTTGGATTCCAAAAAGAACAATGCAGGGACTATTTTTATTTTCCTTCTCTTTCCTCAGACACTATCATACGTTTTCAGGCTATTTTCTACAATGATGAGGACTAGAAATTTGACCCTTTAGTTAATGATAAGGTTTTAATGAAATTCCAGAACATGACACACCCCAAATACTGAAAGATTTAATAATACTAAGTCAGACGCAAATCTAACATCACCTTTTGTCAAGCTAGAAGAGATGACAGTAGCTCATGTGGACTTAATTTTATTTGGTCTGCATACCCTGCAGGGCAATTATATCATTCATTTTGCAGACTGAACACTGCATAAAACCTATACACAACATAGATTCACAACTGAAATTACACGAAAGTTATATACTGAAAGATCTGAGCCTGGGGCCTCAGCAGCAATCTTGTTACCTAACTTTGCCTTGTCCTTCTTACTTAAACTACTGCTAGAAAAAGAAGAAAGAAAACAGGATAACAATGCAAGGGGATCTCGAAATAAATGCATTAAGGTGGACGGTATTACAGTATGATTGGTTCCACCAAGAGCTGTTGTCCGCACTTTACCCCACCAGGGGAATTAAACAGCTTAGATAAGGAAGTGAATAATTCTCCAGTGGAAATTACAAAGGAAAAAGGAGGCAGAATGCAAGAGCAAGAGCTCAAGCTGTAAGTTAAAGCTGCATGCAGCTCTGAATGGATTTTTGAGGTCTTCTTTTAATGATAGCAATTCCTAGTTATTGGTGTATTTTGTCACCAGTTTGGTTACCTGTCAAGTAAACACCATTTATTTATTTATTTATTTTGCACAGAGGTAGGCGATGGAGACCTGGAGACTACCAACATGCCTGTTACCTAGAATATCAGATGCTGTCACAAATTATGCAGACATGAATATTGGTTTTCTGGACCTTCTTAGCCCATGCTGATCATACTTGGGGTCTCCAATACTCATTTACTATTAACTGGCCCAATTTCAAACCTCATCTTTCACTGAAAATTAACAACGAACAGTCCATGTAGAATAATTCAATGGGGAAAAATAAACAAACAAGAAGGCAAGACAATCAGCAAAATCTTTACTTTGGAAGGAAAACATTCCTAACAGGAAAGTTAAATTAATACAGTTGTAAAAAAAAATATTTGCTTCTCATAGTCAACTGAAATCTCTGAACTCTAAGTAACCTGTCCTTCCTAAAGACAGATTTTCTGTCCTTGCTCTCTCCCAATGACTAACTGCAGTCTTTTTCTTGAGCACCTGGCATGAGAACACAGCCAAGCAGAGCTACTTCGCAAACCAATGGTTCCATCACCATTCACAAGAACTGGCCTGCAATACTAAATAGCAAATATCCCCCAGTCCTAGAAATTAAACTGTATTAGGAGGAAGAATGACTACACAATCCAAGTTTCTGTATATCTAATTCCAGATTTTGTGAGAGACACTCCAAGCAAAAATGGGATACCCAAACCAAGTGGAAAAGCGGGCAAGTAGAGAAGGACCAGATTTTAAAAAGTATATCCTGGAAATAAGAAATCATAAATACTCCATGTGAGGGAGGGAGACATATCATAAAAATTTCTCAAACCACTTGTGTATTTTGTAGCATACAGCACAAAGTATTTTAACATACCGTAGTGTCAGCTGCTACTAGTAATGCTATTAAAAAAAAAAAAAGCATGCTGACACAGCATTTATTTTGTCCTTTTCAGCACCTTACTTTTAAGCTAGCACTTGTTGCTGTAAGAAAGCAGATGAAAGAGTTCATTTACCACCATATTAAGCCAGCCTCAAATACGATTTTTGGCAAAGGTTTCTTAACAAGGCTGTTTAAGGAAGCTCATCCAGCAACAGAATGAACTTGCACCCAGTTAGTGTCATAACGCTTCAAGTCAGTCAGAGACCTCTGTCTAAAAAGCTTAAGTTCCTTTTGTTTGAAGGAAGGACTTACGCATACATTTTCAAAAGTAGTAAAGTAATTAAAAGACAAATTCCTTCTGAATTCATCAACCCACACCACACAAGCCACTTCTTACCTATCTTTTCCCTAACGCTACTCACATTATTTCTTACTATTAGCTAAATGAAGTCCTTTTAGATACAGGTTTGCAAACAATCCACCTCTCCCAGGTTTGTCTCTTGAGTTTACTGCTTACAAGCAGTAGAGAAAGGATAGTGGACAAGTATGTTTCACAGTGTAAGAACAAAGAGGAGCGGGATGATCCCAAGGTCATTCTTTTGCCAGGAAAATGCGCACCAAATCTTGTAAAGAGAAGTTCCACAGTGCTTTTAGGGCTCTGTAGGAGAAAAGCTACTGGTCGAGGCATAGAGTACACATGGTGAGGAAAACAGGGCGTGAGGGTAACTTTAAAACCTCTCTAACTATTAATTCAGAAATGCCATAGTCCAATATATTAAAAATACTTATAAATCTTTATCTACTGAAATTAGTAAGAGATAGGTACCTGGTTATACTCAAAGAATTGGGCTTCCATCTGTTGACTGTTAATGAGACTCACACTCACAAGTGTCTGCGTTACTTCTGGTAACAGTACAAAGGCTAGGAAAAATGACTTATGTGATTTCAAACATGCAGCCCTACTCAACCTTTAGCAAACAGGTTCAGTTCCTAGATGGTAGCTGTCAAGGAACCATGCTGTTCCAACAGAAGTTACATAAAACTGAAAGTCCTTCAGTGAATGGGTTACCAAAGGGTCTGATTTAAGGCATTCTGCTAGCATGACCTACTCTGATAAAATGGCCTACTCACTGGGCAGCAAGTCAAGAGAGAGTAATTCCCTTAGCTGGCACACCGAGCCTTGCAATGCTTTCCTTCACCCACAGAGATCTGACGTTAGATCCCTCAGAAACAAAAGCTTCATGTTACAAAACACCTAGGTGCCAGCTTATCTCCTACAGGGACCGCTGAGCTTCTGGCAGCTGGTGCCAGCATGAGGAACAAGGAGGTTCACGTAATAGAGGTCCCACAAAACCAAGATCCCTCACCTTTCTTTGTCTCAGTCATGGCTTCTGCTGACTCTGCATCCACATACCCCTCCCTCCAGCATATGAGACATTCTGACCTTCCCTATGCCTACTTCCAAATGACTTTATGAGGCATAGAGACTGCTATTAATTGCATTGAAATTCTAGGAAGCACAGGAATTGCCATTCACATCTAACAATTACCTGAGTAAAAGAAACCTTTTGTGGGCAGATGTGAAATACTCTGACCATCATGAAATACTCAAAATCATCCTTCATTATCACAAATGGTACAGCACATTTGTTGATAAGGATCAGGCCCTTATAATACCATACCAGAGGAAATGGTATGAAGCTGCGGCAAGGGAGATTTAGATTAGATATTAGGAGGAATTACTTTACTGAAAGAGTGGTCAGGCACCGGAACAACCTGCCCAGGGAGGTGGTGGAGTCACCATCCCTGGAGGTATTTAAGAAACGTGTAGACATGGCTCTTCAGGGCATGCTCTACTGCCCAAGATTATTGGTTTGTGGTGGGGTGTTGTGTGTGGGGTTGTGGGTGTGGAGTTTAGTTGGTGGGTGCTTTTTTTTTTTTTTTTTTTTTAATGTGGTTGGACTCGATGATCTCAAAGGTCCCTTCCAACCACTAAGATTCTGTGATTCTGTGAATAGTGCAGAGGAAGCATGTCTCTTGGGACACTAAGAGGTGGTTCTGCAACTGTTAGAAGAAATAAGAGAGGAACAACATAACCAGCAACTCTCTTGGCAAACCTTGACTTCTACCTCTGCTAGTGTGTTTGCTCTGCCACAGGCAAGGTGGCAATCATACTGTTATTTCCTTACCTTGCAGGGGTGTTAGGCTAGTTAGTTAATGTCTTCATAGTACAAAGTAAATGCTGACTATTATTATTGGCGCATTACTTACTACCAAGGCTCTCTGCTCAGTAGGATAGGCAACACTAAGCGGAAAATTGCAAATGTAACAGCTAAAAGCTTATTCACTTTACAAGTTACCTCAGTGTTTTTCTTTTCAGCTGTCAAACTGCTTTATAAGAAGCAGTTCATCTAAGCAACCCTCATGCTTTACAATTTGGTTTTGTTTGCTTCTCAACCTGGAAACGGGTGTCTCTCGTCTTTATTTCATTTCCAAGTCAAGCCTGAAAAGAAAAATGCTTGTAGAAAATCCTATAATTACTGGATCTGATTTTCATTTGAACTTTGATTCTTTCGTATGGTACCAACAACTTTCCAAATTCAATGAAACTAATGTAATTACAATTTATATAGAAGAATGAGTGGGAAAGTTTTTGAAGGGCACATATATGATAGACTGTATGTCCGTAAGAGAAAAAAGGTATTTACAGGATTGATACACAGTCACTGGTACTGTAATATATGAACCAGCTTTCCTGAAGAACCCAGCTGCCATTTGGGCATTAAAATAAGTGGCTAGGTTTTCAAAACTCCCTAGCTTCCACCATGCTGAGCAATTTTGATTATCTGGCCATAAAAATGTCTCAGTGAGAACTGCTGGGTGCCAAGCACTTTTGGAAATCTGGGCTCAATTGTGGGCTCTGAGCATTTAAGAAACCACTAGCTCCAAATGTAAATAGTGGTTGTATGAAGCAATGGGTGAGAGTCATGTAAGAAGCATATACATGTCTCAAAGTATGTACATTTTCTGTACATAATCATGTTGCAAATCTTTCTCCTGAAATAAAAACAAACCTCAAAATTAAACTGCGTGCTAAATACTCTCTGCTTCGATGCACAGTCTCTCAGGAAAACTATGATGATGCTCCTTAATAATGTTCTGTCTTCATCTAAATGATGCGGGATGGTGCCAGCAGAGGATAAACTTAATTACCGTGACAGAAGGAGCCATAAAGTCATTAAGAGCTAGATTATGACAGACAGAGATCATCACACATCTGAAAGTGACATGGTCTTTCCAATCCCACTGGAAAAACAGATATACAAGAAAGGAATAACATGAATGGAAACAGCAAACACCCATGCCTAACTCATACCAGTAAGTGCATGTTTACGAGACAACACCAAGACCCGTGCCGTTGCTCATTTTAGCTATCATACGAGTGCTTGGATTTGCTTTGCGTACGAAATCACTTGGTTGTTTCAGATATTGACTCACCATAGCCCAACTCCTCTGAACAGATCTGGTAATGCCAACCATTTCAGTGTCAACATTTAAAAACTGTCTCGCTAATCACCACTCCTTCACTGCCTTCTGCAAGTACCAGGAAACACTCTGCAGCCTGCTGCTAAATGCTGTTCAGGAAGACTTTGCAGAACACTGCTATTTTGAGACTAATTCACACAAGCGCCCCAAGATTCATGGAATATGTCCCTCATTGTCACCTTAAACTGAAGATTATGCTTCCTAGTGCTCCTGAAAAACAGGATGAACAGTTCATAAGACCACTCTGACCAGCAGTGCTCCTTAGGGAACACCAGTATATGCTGATCCCCAGAAAAGAACCAATCACAAAGTCATTTCATCAGTAATTACTACCATATTGGTCCTCTCTCCACAAACACATTTTCCACTAGAAAAACTGTATTTGTGGGTAAAGAAAATGTTATGAAGAGTTGTGCTTCTATACCTCTGTACAACTGTCTGTTCTGTCAGCGTACATGTAGCCTTACTGATAAGGCTTTTCTGACACTGTAAGCTACGTAACTAAAATGGAAGAGAAATAGCATCATATGAACTAGATGACCAACTGCATAAAAAATTTTGAGTAGTCAAGTAAAAAAAGTCTCTGATAACTGTAAACAATATGCAAGCTGAACTATATTCATATGAAACTTTTTTTTATTTTCCAGTGACGGGTATGATTATATAAATACTTATGGAATATTTATAGATAAAATTTGCCAGCTTTATGTTATCATTTTTTTTAAAAATATTTTTTCCAGCTCCATTTGCAGCTATATTACAATAATCTTGTATCTAACTCCATCATCTTCAATAATTTAGAAGAAAGTGAACAAATATCAACTGATTCAGAAATCTGCCAGGTAAACAGTTACAGTCAGTTTTATGAAGAGGATACTTTCTACTAATCCTACATGCCGGTCACTTTCATTTTGTAAAAAAGGGAGTTCGAACTGTTGCTCAGTGCCCCAAGAGACTTTGCAGCTTTGTACAGATGCTGCTGATCTCAATGGTCAGGCCAGAATAGCAAAAAGAAATCAAACGCCCCACACAGACACAGCTTCAATAACATTAAATTAAACTGGCATTAATTAGAAAAGCATTGGTTAGTAATTTAATGAGAAAGATGGACACACAGAAAAGAAGGTAAAACAGGAAGACATAAAGAAAAAGACATGAGTGGTAAAAGAAAGGGAGAGTGGCATAAAACATTTTCTTCAATTGCTTTTCATGCTCTTCAGAGGGGAATACACAATTCAATGAAGTAACATTTGAACAAAGAGCGTATTTTTGTTCCAATAAACGCTTCATTTCCCTCAAATCTGGATGGCAAAGCTTCCTCTTTCAAAAGTGCCTCCTATTGATTCATAATAGTTAATCCTCTCATTTTTAGGTGACTTTGCGGGAGGGGGGAGAATCGGGGAAAAAGGTTTTTGTTTCTTATTTTGCTTCTCTCTCTGTTCTCTGGGATCTTATGAAAAGTACATTCTTACCTGCAACAAGATTTCCAAAACCTGCAATTCAAATGCGCTAAAGGGAATGCTGGAAAAAAATTGCAACTTTTACACATGTGACTGTTTCTAAATTAAAACAATGAAACTTCTGTTGTGAAAGCTTTGGCCAAGGTTTGTTTGCTCCCCTCTTCTCCACCCTCCAGCCTCCTGTCTCTCCTCCTCTTCAGGTGCTTAAGAAATCAAGTGGCTGTTTTGTGCTTCAACGTAGTAGCTCCTAACGCATATGAATCAGATAGTACAGATTATGCTGTTTAGGCCTTTTTAACTGTATAAACCAAACATTTCTTCCAAGTACAACTATTATTAAGCTACACCAAATCCTTCTCATTTGTATCTGTCAGAAAATAACACTCATACGCCCGAAGAGGACTGGTGCACTCCCACTCACCAACTTTAATTAGGATGAGACAACTGTCTGAAGTTCAAGCTTGCAAAAGCATTTGGAAATTTTCCTTACTAATGCTGTAAACTGTTCACAGTAATGTCTGTTGGGCAGAAAGGGCTTCTAGGCAGCAATGTGCACTTACATGCAGAGTGACTCTGCAACGAATCTGAGTGTGCTCCACAATCAATTGCAAGCATGCGCAGTCAGACTAGCATGCTGAGAATTTTAGGCTTGCTGTGTCTGCGCCGATCAACTGTACAGTATAGTACACCCTAGACATGAGTACAACACAGCAGCTGCATATCTGATACCTGTGAACACTCAGCAACCACAGCAAAACTGTAATTCCAGCAAGGCTGATGAATGTCAGGAAATCCTGGGCAAACAGGCAAAGCACAAAGTTCCGTGCTATTTATAAACAAATTTTCTAGACAAATCAGATATACGGTAGCCCACACTTACAGTTAGAAGCCACAGATTACAAATGATCACCACTTTGAACAAAGAAGCATTTGGCAACCCAGGACTAAATGGCCCTCGTGTACAGCACTGTTTTGTCAAAAGTAAACCTACTTGCATTCTGCTCCAATTTGCACAAATGTCCAGATTTTCAGAATGGCTAAGCTGTCATTTAGGCTCCAGAGTGACTAGACAAATTTTTGGAATGCGCTAAATCCATCTGATACATCCTGGATGGAGAAAATATTTTGAATTCTTATTTATTTGCTTAGGTGAGAACTGAAGCCTTCAGAAAAATCTGCTCTCCTAACATCAATGGCAGTCAGAAGTGTACTTTGTTTTGGTGTAAGACAAAACAAATCCCTCTAAATTAGGTCTGGTTAGTTTCAGTTCAGCTTCCAACTTCTACTGGACCAGAATTTTCAATGTAAGTCATCAGTATAAACTCATTTTATAAATTGATTATTAGCAGAGATTATCTTTTCCCACTTCACCTCAACTTCTAGCATTGAATTGCATTGCAAGTCCCATAAAAGGTAAAGGATTGAGAAATAAGCCTTTGACCCATTATGTATTCTTCCAGTTCAGTGGTAACTGCTATGTTTTACCGTAGATGTAACTGCATTTATTAGTGAATGATAGAAGGTATCTGATATAATCCAATCCTGTAAGAGTGGCTACAGTACCTTCTCAGGGAGGAACTCTCAGGAAGCAAAGACTCCCACGATGGCTGAACAGCTGTGAGCAGAAAGCTGCAGAGCTCCATACCCTTTTCATTCCAAGACGACCTATTGATACAAGAAAATTCCCACTAGTTCTCCCAGCATTAAACATCAGAGACTTCCGGCAGAATTCTGGGAAGATGAGAAAAAGAGAACAGATATTTTGCCCTCTTCCCCATCTGTGCCCTTTAGTTTTTATCACTAACTTCTCACAAAGAGAGACTTCCACTGTTCCTAGGCCCACCGTGCTTCCTCTCACTCACCAGTCTGATAGCCCTTTCTGTCCTGGCTGGCTCCCCTTTGCATTGCCTAAGAGAAAGGTCCATGAAACTACAGGGATTAAACTTGCAAATACTTTCTAGCACAAGCGCATATGAATAGAGGCAGGTATTTTTTTTTTAAATTTAGATGCACTACTCACAACAGTAGGTTGGTACTGGCAACATTTTTTTTGCACTATCAGTATAGTCATGCCTGTGCAACTTCTAAAAAGATTCTCATACACAGGAAAGTGATATGGTTAATAAAATGATTTGTTTAATTTCATTTAGTTTTGTTTGATTTTTATGCCAACAAAACAAGAAATGCAGTTATTGTCTCTACATTTTTTCATCCCAGACATGCTAAATCAGAATCATAATCCTGAGAACGGTTCTATTTTTTTTTTAAAGTTGTATTAATACTTATTAATAATAAATGTTATGGAATTATATGCAGTATTAATTAGAGGCTCATTGTGGGCACAAAAGAGACTTTATGAGGTGTGCTCTATTTATGTATGGACACTCCTGACAAGCAAAGACAAAAGGCAATGCTACTTTTAATGCTCACAGAAATAAAAATTGTGAATGTATATATACGTGAATATACTTGCCTGTATACAATGTGTGGAAGGAACTAGTGGCTTTTTGGGTGCTGATCAGCATTATCATCAAGAGACTTTTCAGGACATCTTTGGAGTCCTTTGTAGCACCTGAGTTTCACTGTCCAAAAATACAAATTATGTCAAGCCACCAGCAGCCTTCCAAAATTTAATCAGCTATGCATTCATGCAATTTCAGTGTACAAGACTCCATTTTATTCTGAATTTCAGTCCTGCTTCTCAGAGTACATTACTTATTTTTCATGAAATATACAATGATAAAAAACAGTTTAATCTTGGAAATACCCCATGTATATGTCTCACAAAAATATAAATAAAATCACCAAGGCTTCAATTGTAGTAGAAAAAACATAAGAAAAAATATTTCTCAAACTGTTTTGCTTCTTTAATAGTAACTGTTCTTCCAAACTATACTGTTTGCTTTGCTGCCTATTATCACACAATGCTCCTAAGCAGGATTGGAAGAGCTATGCCTAATATTCGAAAAGAAAAAAGAGAATGCAAAGTGCGATTTTGTTTTAAGTCAGCAACAACAGATATCTAAATAAATGCTGAAGCATTTTGTTCAGAAAAAAAAAGTCTTTTGAACTTGCCCTAAATATCTTATGCGTTTTTAAATTATATTTATGCACATAGGATCCTATCTTGTTTCAATTGTCTTTGGAGACCACAACATCATCTGCATTTAGTAGTTAGCTGCCAGCAAACAGTTGTGATGGATTTTTAGTGTATATTCCTTTCTATCTATTTTTGAACACTGCAAACATTGACGATACCTTTGAATTCGATTTCCTCTGTCACTGGCTTTTAACCTGAGAGAGAAAGGAATATGAGCCCTTCTCTCTTCTGTACTTTCATGATCTGAGATATATGGAGGCAGAGGGTCTGTTTAATAGGAAATTATTTCCTAGTATTTTCTGCCTTGCTTGGATTTCCTTTCTTTCTAGTATTTTTAGATCCCAAGATAAAAAAACCCTTGGTTTATTTGTGTTGTAAGACAATCCACCAAATAAAGCACGGATCACTAGGAGACTTTCTTCAATGAAAGGTCCAGTTTAACTGGTTCACTTTTAATTTAATGAATGGCTCTTTCCCTCAGACAAGAAGAAACCGCCACAGACATTTACAAAGACACAAAAGCCAACACTGGGCTGTTTTATGTTAGTTTCTTTTCTTAAAACATTTGTTTTTAACTTGAAATGTTCAAGGCAGAACTTGCAGATACAAATCCTTCCCCTTATAGAAACAAAAGTGTTTATATAGCCCATGGTAAATAAACCCTAATTAAATGTATCCATCAACTATAGTTCCTTTATTTCATTTATTATTTGTTTTCAGAATCTAAGATAATGTTTGATGGAGACTTAAAATTAAATCTTTATCATAGATTGAATTTTATTTTTCTTTAGAACTTTACACTCTCCTCTTCAGAAACCTATCGTCTCTGATACATGCTGCTTCTTACTACTAAACCCACTACAACTTTCTGCCCTGTTTGGAAGTATTTTGACATAAAACATAACCATTTTATGCCATCAATTGCTGCCTCTAGTTTAGTCCAACTGGTAATTACTGTGTATTTCTACAAAACATTATTTCCTCTTT